>NW_026937750.1:47500-81742 GCF_032062105.1 Saccostrea cuccullata
ACCTATATAAAAAATTAAAACTGTCTTTCATGAAAATGCAAATCACACAATTAACAAACAAAAAGTGTACATTTCAAAAATGAAAATAATTAAGCAATTATATAAGCTTTACAGTTTTTTGAAATAGACCTATATAAAAACTTAAAACTGGTCCATTATCTGAAAATGCAATTAAAATCCAACATCTGAAGCAAATTTAGTGTGCATCCCTTGAAGATTTTGTGCAAGTTTGGTCATTATACAATGTTATATAAGCTTTACAGTTTTTTGGCATCAAAAACTTTAACATTTTCATCATCCACAAATTGTAAGTCAGATTCAGCATCCAAAGCAAGTCCATTAGTGTGCATCCTAAGATTTATCGTCCATGCAAGTTTGCTCATTATAGGGCTCATAGTTAATTGGAAATGAAACCTGCATCAAAAACTAACATTTTCACTCATCCACAAATTGTAAGTCAGATTCAGCATCCAAAGCAAGTCTGGTATTATGTATCCTTAGATGTATCATCCATGCAAGTTAAGTCATTATAGGGCTCATAGTATCTTAGAAATGAGACCTGCACCAAAAACTTTAACCTGTTCACTCAATCGGAAATTGTCAGATTCAACATCTGAAGCAAGCCTGGCAGTATGCATCCTTAGATGTATCATCCATGCAAGTTTGGTCAACATAGGGCTTATAGTTCCTTGGAAATGAAACCTGCACCAAAAACTTTTACCTGTTCACTCAACCGGAAAATGTAGGTCAGATTCAGCATCCTAAGCAAACCTGGTAGTATGCATCCTTAGAAGTATCATCCATGCAAGTTTGGTCAACATAGGGCTTATAGTTACTTGGAAATGAAACCTGCACCAAAAACTTTAACCTGTTCACTTAACCGGAAAATGTAGGTCAGATTCAGCATCCGAAGCAAGCCTGGTAGTATGCATCCTTAGATGTATCATCCAAGCAAGTTTGGTCAACATAGGGCTTATAGTTCCTTGGAAATGAGACCTACACCAAAAACTGCACCAAAAATGTTAACCTGCTCCAAAAACATTAACCTGGTCATTCCTTTGCTGAAATTGCAGCATCTGAAACTTTGACTGTTACAGTGAAACACACTTAAAGCTTCCTCCATGCATGTCTAATCAATATAGTACATAGAAGTACTTAAAAAGAAAACTGCTCCAAAAAACTTAACCTTAACCTGGGACGCCGACGCCGACACCGACACCGACACCGACGCCGAGGGTATTACATAAGCTCCCCCAACTTCGTTGAGGTGAGCTAAAAATGATTTTTAAAACATTTTTGTGATTTTATTACATGTTATGTACATCTGTTTATATTGCACACTTTGAAGGAAATCAAGCACAATATCCAATCGCCACTCCATCACATCTAGGATCGGATCCTGCCCACAGAGTCGGGGTGACTTCTTTTCTACATTCCCGACCCCTGAAAACAGGTCCCTTTGTAATAATCTGTCCTCTACCAAAACGACTTCTGTTCTCTCCACAAACGGGACCTTCAACTCTGTGACCAAAACTTGTCAGTTTTTGTACAATGTCTGAGGAGATCCCCTCTTCCACAGCAATAACTGAACTGTCATAGCTGCAATTCAATTAAAATTGCAATAATAAATTATTGAAAAAGTTGTAATTGTACTTGTTTAATTAAAAGGGGGTGCGTTTTTTGAGGCAAAATTACATGAATTTGGGAATGAAATTTCAAAAAACTTCCAGAAGCATAAAATATTTATCCCTTTACTTTTTTTAATAATAATTCTCAAACACGCGTTTTCAAAATTATTAGAAATAAAATAATTTAAATTTGAAAAAATCGTTTAATGAATAGATTTGATGATAATAGTTCTTGTATCCACTGTTTACCCGTAGCTTCCTCCCACACACAATCTGGGGGCGTCTAGGGCCTTCTGGGGGTCCATCCCGAACTCAATCATGTTTAAAAGCGTTTGAACCTGTCCCTGTGGCTGCATGAACCCTCCCATTACACCAAAGCTCACCAAAAATTCGTCTATAAGTGATAGAGGAAATAATACAATAATGTCTCTGCTAAATATTTTCAGAAATATTTGATAATGGTGTTTTTATTCTTGCTGCTGATAAAATCCATCCAGTCGTAAAATTGAAATATGAAACTGTTAATTGTAAATGCGGGTAAAAGCTTTCTCAAATACTCACTGCTTTCAGTATCAGTCACCATGCCAGGAATAATTGTATGGAATGGTCGTTTGTTTGGGGCAATAACGTTAGGATGTTTTGGGTCCAAAGAAAATCCAAAGCCCCTATTCTAGAGATAAAAAATATTATATCGAGAGTATCATACCCGCTACCACATCAAGAAATCCATACATAATACATATACGCTACACAAATTTGCAAACGCGTCATTGTGACAATCCAACATGGCACGGCTCATGATTGTATTCATAACATCCAAATTTTAATATGTTCTATTGATTCCAAAATATTTTTTTCATGCATATTAAATTGTTAGTTATACTAAAAATGTATTTTATAACTTTTAAGTCATAAATGCAAATTTTTCATATGAAAAAAAATTCACTTGCACAAACATATTATTTCTAAAATTTATATCAGTAATTCATAATCAAAGAAATATTTCAAAAAAGTTAAAAAGTAAAGTTCTACATATGTTAATCTGTGTAGATTATCCAATTATTTACGTAAATGTACTATACATAACTATAATAAACCTTTAATCTTTAATCATAGTATAATTCTTAGTAAATTATTAAGACAAGGGGTTCAAGGGCCTTTAATCGCCCTTCTGATAAATTGTACAATCTATATGAAGCCTCTAAGTATCCTGAATATTTGAATAAAGCCTTTAAATTCCAAAAGTAGGTCATCATGACCCACGTTTTGGTTCAAACACAATGAGAGCGTAGAATCATCAACACACCAAGTGAGATGATTCTAAGCCCTTTTAATCTGAAATATAACGATATAATAATTCGACTTCAAAAGTAGGTCACAGAGACCTACTTTTTGGTAAACATCCTTTGAGACCCAAGATGCCTCAAATGACAAAGTTTGATATATTAAGACTCTATTTGAATATTTAAACAATGCCTTGAAATTCCGAAAGTACGTCAATCTAACCTACTTTTTATTTCACTCATTTTCTGAGGACCAAAGATGCATCAACTGACAGAGTTTGACGATTGTAACCTTCTAAGTACCCGAAATATTTCAAATTTTCCAACAAAAATCCGAAGTAGGTCATTGTGACGTGAGTAGTCGATTACTGTGAAGATTAATGATTCTTAGAAAAATTATTTAAATATAGCCATAAAACCATAAAACCATAAAACGTCACCGTGACCTACCTTTTGGTTGACGTTCTCCGAAGACCAGGATACATCAACTGACAAAGTTTGAATGATTCTAAGCCAATTTTTACCTGAGATATCTAAACACAGCCGTAAACATTCAAACGTAGGTCAATGAGACCTGATTCTTAAAGGGAACGTTTGTTCAGAATTTTAATTTCTATATATAAAACTGTACCTCTCATATAAAAAGAAAAGCTGCATCTTATAAAACTGCACTGCTGATAACAGCAGTTAAATTTGGTTCTGATAGCTTAATAGGAGAAGCATGGGGAAAACCTTATCATGGACGCTGCTGACGTAGCGGAGACAGATTAAATCCCAGATGTATAGATTAAATGTGTTTATGACTACAGAGAAATAAAATTCCTTATATCAGAAATAAGCTGATTCAAGCAATTGTTTATTTATAGGAGATAGATTAACATCCTTCTTGGACATATTTGAACTTTAATACGTTTGAATTAAAATCAAGCAAAATATACAACCTTTGCATCTAAGTTTTTAATAAAAGTCGAATCCTGACCAGTTTATGGCTTTTTATTATTAATTCCTTCTTTTATTTTCCTGAATTCTGAAACACTAGAATCATAAGAATGTGAAATTATATTTTCTTTATTACCTCAGATCTAAAGTTAAATTGCAAGCACTTAATTGGCATACTTGATTCCGACATATTTACACTTAGAGCCAATGTGTCCCCAATACGTCATAAAAGTGAGGATTGTAGGAAATATTTAGCAAGCACGATAACTTTCTCTCAACATGGTAGCCTCCAGCAGCCAGTGCACTCATAACTTTGGTATCTTATTTCTTTATAATTAAATAAAAACAAATGGCAGTATCAGGTAAAATCATTAATGACCATTCAATGAATGAAATATCAAAAAGTTATTCTAGACCCGACGTTTCCTTTAACCTCTCAGTACCCGAAATTATGACCTTAAATGTTAAGAAATGATAAGCCATAAAATTAAAAAAAAACTTGGTCAAAGTGACCTACTTTTCTGTTGACGTTGTTCAAGGGTCCACGATGTATCAACTGAAAAAGTTTGATGATCATAGACCTTAAAGTGTCCAAAATATGCCTCCAAATCAATCTGATAACGAATGCCTGCAAAATTAAAAAAGTAGGACACTTTGACCTACTTTTGATTTAACATGATGTGAAGTCCTAAGATGCATTTAGTTTGGTGATAATCTGCCTCGTGGTTTTATAGAAGTTTATTAGCAACCAGTACTTTTGGATTATTTATCTGATTATCTCCCCTTCTTTAAAAGTCTCAACCTTAGTTTTTGTAAAAATGGTAGCCCTAGGGCCAAGGATACCCTGTAACAAATTCGACAATCATTGGCCGATGGGTTCTTGAGTTGTGACCCATATTTCTAAAATAATAGCCCTTGGGCCAAAGATACATGTACCCTGTAACAAATTCGACAATGATTGGCCAAGTGGTTCTTGAGTTATGGCCCATATTCTAAAAGGTTTACACACATCGCACAAATGGTCATAGCATCACATGTAGTAGCTTTTTGAGCCTTTGGCTCAGAAAAGCTAAAAATGGTTAATCTTGCAGACCTTCATTTTACTGTACTCATATATTGACAGGTATAAGCTTTACTTGTAGGGTGAAGCCACATCCCTCAGGTACGAAGCCCGTACCGAACCCCATGAAGTTGCTATTGATAAAGGAACATGCATTGCCTTCTTTGTCTGCCGTGGTAAAATACACAGTATCATTCCCAACGCTAAAACTGCCTCGACGGAAACCACTTGATGCACTGTATAATGCAGGGAGAAAACAAAAAGCAAACAAAAATCAAATGCAAAATGAAACAAAGCATTTGCTGGAAACGGAAATGCATCTTTGGTAGGACTTTTGTTTCTGCATGTTGTCTTACTAGTCACATGACGAAATTTAAGCTGAGCACGACTCGTAAATAGGCATATTCCATTTTTGATATCATTATCTACAATACATCAACACCAGGGTATACTCTTCCCATTCGTTACACCTGACTGCTTTACTGTCTCGGGTATCGGCGTGGAATGGCGACCCGTGTTCGTGCTGGTTATCTTGCATTACCTTTGTTTACATTTGATTGCAGTTACATACGTGTATTTGTGTTTATATACTAGTATTGCACTGATCTGTACAACTATTGTACTTTCTTTGATATCTTACTTTCCTGCATTGGAAGAAATACACAGTTATTTTTTTGTCACTGTATAGCAAACCAGCGACAATTCTTTACACTTAACAGTGACTAAGTGACCCGCTCTGTTTATAGGGGCCTGCAGATATGGCGAGATATCGAACAAATATGGTGAACAAAATTCTTTTTATGAATCGTGTTCAGATTTTATATTCACAAAATCACTTGAAGTTCGCATCTTTTTTGGATTTTAATGAGGTTTAGGTTCAGGAAACTGTTTCAGGAACTCATCTTGGTTGACTAAAATATCATATGGATATTTCATCCTTAGAACGTGAACTTTAAGTACATGTACTGCATCAGACCTGATCCAACCTCTGGTAGTTTGAAAGATTGCTTGCCGATCTCTCAATTTATATTGTGTAAATGAACTTTCCAGCTTGATAACAGTTACTTATTTTCATATTTTATCCATTTTCTGTTTGATTTTAGTTCCCATTATGAATTACCTACCTATCATTCTTTATCAGTCCCCTTCTCTTGGCAGCATACTCTTTGGATAGTAGTTGAGATGTGGGAACCTCTACTTGGGACATGTCGGAACAGAACCATGTTGTATCAGCAAAACTAATTTTCAATGCCTCGGCTATATTGTGGATATATTCAGCAGAATTGTGACCCATTCCTAAAATCATGATATTAAAAACTACAATATATAATTTTAATAAAGCGATTATTTATTATTTTGTTATTCTATCAGAAAACCTTGTCATTTTTTAGCATTAATTATTAATGACTTCGAAATATGAAAATTCTGGTATCCAATACATTGGATACATCGGTGCAAACAAAGTAGATTTTACCCAGAAGTGAGCAGGACATCGAATGTATTTCTAGGACGTGAGCAAATTTTGAAAGAAAACAAACACATAGAAGAAATTTCATATATTTTATACCAACCAATGTGTTGGTAGAACTCTTAACCGAATTTGCAAGCAAGGTTTAAATTCCAGGCGTCAATATATAATTCTGTAATAGCTAAGCAACATAGATAATACACGCATTATTCTTATTTTAGAATGTTTCACTCGTGCATAGACATATCCTCAGCTTTTGAGTCGGCCATAGCGCTTATATCGCCATAACAGTGACGGATCTTTATTATGATCATTATGCTAGCACCTTCCCCTACATGAGAGCATTATTAACGTAATTACTACGTGATCTATTAACGCGCAAACCATTAAGCTATTGGGAGCACTGTTCTAAATATACTTTTGTATACATTTGCAACAGTACACCTGTCTCAGAATTATAAAAGGCGGGCCACTATTGATAATTTCGCGCCAAACGTGGGAGCTTTTGGACTAGATGAAATACTTATGATACCAAATAAATACTACTACTACTACTTTATTTTATCAAGTCATATCCATCGGAAGGACCTGATAGTTTTTACCTCTTATGGAAGGCGCTACCCAAACGTTAGAAGTTTGAAAAAGGGTCGGGAATAAAAATCCAACTCGTACACAACCACTACGCCTTCGCTTTCTTAAGTTTAAATTCAAAATCTCTCAGTAGATGTCAATATCTCTCGAATAAAATTACCAATTACCAAACAGTTAACCAATAAATAAAATTACAGCAAACACTTGAAAAACTAGAACATAAAAATTTGTATTAGTGTATGAAATTTGATCAGGATATCTTGAATGGTGATGCAGTTCAATTGCTTACATCAATATGTATCAGCATATGAAGTTAATGATGACATTAATTTAGGACAAGAGGTCCATGTGCCACATCGCTCACCTGAGCACACTGGCTAGGAAATAAAAGCAGAAATCACTTCAGTATTGAGAAATTTACAAGGGGGTGGGGGGGTCTGGAATTTTAAACTACCAACTACCTGATGATGCTTCCATACAACAAATGCCTTTGCTGTTTTTGATCAGATTTTTTTCCTATATATTCATTTGCCCCCCCCCCCCCCCAACATTGTGGCCCAGCCCTACCCCTAGGAGCCCTCATTTGAACTAGTATGACTTTGTACTACCTGAGGATGCCTTCATATCAATATGATTAAACATGGCTTTTCTGTAGTTGGGAAAAAAATTTCCTTGATATTTCTGGGCAAAACCTTGATCCCCAATCGTGGCCCACCCTACCCAACCCCTATATCCCGTTGACTTGAACAAACTTGAATCAACATATGTGAGGATGCTTACATAAAGATATGACCAATCATGGCTTTGTGGTTCTTAAAAAGAAGAGTTTTAATAAAAATTTCCGATGTATTCATTTCTAAGGAAAACTTAAATCGTCCATTGTGGCCCTGCATGATTAAAACAAACTTGAATCTACTGGTACACTACCTGAGGATGTTTTCACATAAATTTCATCTTTTCTGGCCCAGTGGTTCTTGAGAAGAAGAATTTTTCTATATATTCCTATGTAAATCTTTGATCGTCAGTTGTGGCCCCGCCCTACCCCCGACGGTCATAATTTGAACAAAATAGAATCTACACTACCTGAGGATGCTTCCACCTAAGTTTCATCTTCACTGGCACAGAAGATTGAAAAAGATTTTTCCAGTATATTCCTATGTAAAATTTTGATTGTCAGTTGTGGCCCCGCCCTATCCCCGGGGGTCATGATTTGAACAAAATTGAATCTACACTACCTGAGGATGCTTCCATATAAGTTTCATTTTTACTGGCCCAGAGGTTCTGGAGAAGAAGATTTAAAAAAAAATCCTATATATTCCTATGTTAAACTTTGATCAGCCCCTGTGGCCTCTCCCTACCCCCGGGGGTCATGATTTGTACAAACTTGAATACAAACTTGAATCTACACTACCTGAGGATACTTCAACATGAGTTTCATCTTTCCTGGCCAGTGGTTCTTTCTTAAGATTTTTCCTATATATTTCCATGTAAAATTTTGATCGGCCATTGTGGCCCCGCGAGTCATGATTTGAACAAATTTGAATCTACACTACCTGAGGGTGCTTCCATATGACTTTCATCTTTCCTAGCACAGTGGTTCTTGACAAGAAGATTTTTAAAGATTTTTCCTATGTATTCCTATTTTAAACTTTGATGCCCCATTGTGGCCCCATCCTTCCCTCGGGGGGTCATGATTTGAACAAACTTGAATGTATACTACAGGAGGATGCTTCCACATGAGTTTCATCTTTCCTGGCCCAGTGGTTCTTGAGAAGAAGATTTTTAAAATATGCCATTAATTTTTTACTAATTCATAATTATCTCCCCTTGGAAGAGGGCTTGGTCCTTCATTTGAAGGAACTTGAATCCCTCTCTACCCGAGGATACTTTGTGGCAAGTTTGGTTGAAATTGGCCAAGTGGTTCTTGAGAAGATGAAAATGTGAAAAGTTTACATAGACAACGACGACAGACAACGGACAAAGCCCTCGGCTCGGGTAAGCTAAAATTATTTAAAATTCTTAAACTTTTGCTGAATTTAAGCAGAAACACTTTATAAGAGATACTGTAGAAGCACAAAATTTCGTGGGCATAAAATTTCGTTGTTTTGTCACCAAAAATAGTAATTTACAGGAGGCTCATGGGCCACATCGCTCACCTGAGTACAATTGCTAGGGAAAAGAGCAAAAATCAGTTTTGCAGTTTACCTGGACAGGGGGGCTTGAATTTGAAACTACCTGATGATGCTTCCATATCAATATAATAAATGACTTTTCTGTTCTTGAGCAGATTTTTTTCCTATTATTCATTTGAAAAAAAATTGACCCCCCCCCCTTGTGGCCCAGTCCTACCCCCAAGGGCCCTCATTTTAACCAATATGATTTTACACTACCTGAGGATGCTTCCATATCAATATGGTTAATTATCGCTTTTCTGTTCTTAAGAAAAAAAAATTTCCCTCTCTATCCCTATGCCCAACTTTGATACCTCCCACTGTCACACTACCTGAGGATGCTTGCATTAAGATATGTCCAATCATGGTTTTGCTGTTCTTAGAAAGAAGACTTTAAAAGAATTTTCCTATGTATTATGTTAAACTTTGATCACCCATTGTTGCCCGACCCTACCCAGGGGTCATGATTTGAACAAATTTGAATCTACTCAACCTGAGGATGCATCCGTATAAATTTGTGTAATCCTCCCTGCCAATCCGAAAATCCCAAATGTATTGTAGTATTCGGTGGTTAGATTTGGCGGTGTAATTTCCATGCAGGGCACCGCTTAGTAGGTCAGATGTATTCCAGAAAGAAGACTTTTAAGGAATTCACTATATATTCCTATGTAAAACTTAAATCGTCCATTGTGGTCCCATCCCATCCCAGCGGTCATGCTTTAAACAAATTTGAATCTACACAACCTGAGGATGCTTCCATATAAAATATGATCAATCAGGGCTTTGCTGTTCTTAAGAAGAAGATTTTAAATGATATTTCCCTATATATTTATATTAATCCTTTGAGAAAATTGGTTGAAAAGTTGGTTGAAATTGGCCTAGTAGTTATCAAAAATGTGAAAAGTTTACAGATTAGATATACAGACGGAGGCTAGACAAAATGTAATCAGAAAAGTTCACTTTAACCTTTGGCTCCGGTGAGCTAAAAAGATATTTCGGAACCAGCATAAAACATTTCACTGAAAAAAAAAACAGCTCTGTGTGCAACCAGCATGGAAAAAGGGATTCTAACTTTACAATATTTTATACATTTCAAAAGGGAAAAATTGATCATTTTCTTCTAAACAACAGGCCCATGGGCCACATCGCTCACCTGAGTAATTTGGAGATGCCGTTTTCTTTTTTACCAGAATTCTCTCCTTGTAATACCTATTGTGGCCATATCCTCCCCCCTCACCGAGTCATGATTTTAACAATTTAGAATCAACACTGCCCCAGGATGCTTCCACTTAAGTTTCAGCATTTATGGCCCAGTGGTTCTTGAGAAGAAGATTTCTAAAGTGATTCTGCTTTGTTAACTAGCATACTGTATTTACCATATGTGTTTGACCTCGAAACACTTTACTTTCAATGTAAATGAATTAAATAAACATTTATCACAAAAATGAATTCCATTAATTGCATAAAAAGGAATCATCAGAAACTTAATTTTGTAAATAACAAACTGACATTTTCAAGGAAAAAATTTACTTGAATAAAGGATGACTGCACTTAACATTGTGTCTGGGGTCTTTTTCGGTTGCTTCTGTTGCTTTTGAATCTTGACCCAAGTTCAATTTTATATATTTATTACAGAAGTCTGTCAGTCAATTTGGCACACAATTTAAATGTTTAAAAATGATTTTAGACTATAATGTAATGACTAATTTCACGTTTTTGTCCTTACGGCTTTCCAAATACAGATCATTCACACTTACCTGCCTTTGATTGAACATTATGTATGCATGAAAGGCGGAGCTAACATATAAGAATGGAACTAAAATTCGACTGGATGAATAACAATGACTTGTATTAAAAAATACGAAATCTGTATTTTTCATCTTCCTATTATTATGTATGGTACAAGTACATTAATTACAAAGACTTTAAGAGTATTAGACCATCCATGTAATTAAAGAATGTTTTAAATCGGTGACTTACTATCTAACGTGTTCGAGTACAGTGTCCTAGTTAGCACAAAACTTGCTAACAATAAGTCACATGACGGAATTTTGTATTCACAAAACTACCTGAGGAAAGATATCACGTGGTGAATTATAATATTTAATGTGTCACAGCCCTTGGTTACAACAGAGAGACCGAGTGCAAGAAGAAGCAGTATTTTTTTCTCTTTTAAACAATGAGCGCATGTTTGTCTATTATTCTCCTTTTTACACAACATTACTAACGCAAATATACAACTACTGTGCAAAGGGGAACAATAGACAAACTTGCGCTGACTATGTATAACGTCAGTAAAAAAAGTGGGCGTCCTCATTATCGTACGGAGATTGAAGAAATTGTGTTGATCCCCGCCTTAGTAAACAGATTTGTACACCGTAAATACATACTTCTAATTATTGTAATTAAGTAAAGTTGTAGATTAGATGTTGATCATTTCTGCAATTAAAAGAAAAATGTCTGTTTTTAAAGTTTATTATGACGCAAATTTCCCAAATCTTTAAAGGCAGTCATCCTTTATATATTTTGACCTCAAGACACATTACTTTCAAAATGTATAGTAAACAATAACTACTAAGAATTTCTTTGGTTTAATAAAAAGTGAAGATTGGTATTACTTAGTTTCTAGGAACGACAAAGGAATTTTTTCCCGAAAAATATTTTCCATTTTATGAAGACAGTCAACAATTAACTGATATACACCTATAATTTTTTTTTGCTGTTCTGAGTAGTTCTTGGCTTCGTAGACATATGCACAAAAGAATATACTTTATTATTATGAAAATATAAAAACACTTTAATGCTTATTCTAAAGGATAGAAGGATCGGTCTATCAGCTCTTGTTTTCACCTTTTTTTTTTTAGCTAAAACGTTTTCTTGAACGATTAACTCTTTTTTAAAACTGTTCAGTTCTGTGGAATTTCAAACATTATTAAATTATCTCGCTTGTGATTAGCAGCATTTCATTGATTGGCATTAAAAATGGCTTGTCCTTAACCACATTAATTTAGTCTTCCTACAATCATTTGGAAAACCGATTGACACTAATTGTGCTCCCAATATTTAAGCCATTATATTTTATATTCCTTTGGAGTAATTTTTATTCCAAAACGTCTACATGGAAAGACAACACTTGCTTGCTTTTGCATTCAGAAATAAAGTCGACTCTTAATCAGTTAACAGTAGTTAACTTCCATCCCTATATCCTAATGATTTCAAAACACAAAACATCGGAGAATCCTCCAAACAAAATGAATCAGTATCAGGGACAAAAGACGGACCTATGAGAAAACCAGGTTGGATCAGGTGCCTAAGGGGAGTAAGTATCTCCTATCGATTGGTCAAATGTGTTTTGAACCCTTTTATTGATCAGTAAACGAGTACTCAATACTTAAATAACATACAAGAGGCCGATGGGCCACATCGCTCACCTGCGTAGCTTTGATCATGATGTTCTTTACCAGATTTCCCCATAGTAATACATATTGGAACCCCACCCTACCCCACGAGTGATAATTTGGACAGTTTAAAATCAACACTACCCCAGGATGTTTTCGCATAAGTTTCAGCTTTTCTGGCCCATTGGTTCTTTAAAGATTTTTTCCTATTTATTTTATGTAAAACTGTGTTTCCCTATTGAGGCCTTACCCTATCCCCGGGGTCATGATTTGATTAATTTAGAATCTTCAATACCCCAGCATGCTTCCACATAAATTTCAGATTTCCTGGCCCAGTGGTTCTTGAGAAGAAGACTTTTAAAGATTTTTCCTATATATTTCTACGTAAAACTTTGATTCCCTATTGTGGCCCTGCCCTACCCCCGGTGATCATGGTTTTTATAATTCAGAATCTACCCTACCCCGGGATGCTTGCACATAAGTTTCAGATTTCCTGGCCCAGTGGTTCTTGAGAAGAAGATTATAAAAGATTTTTCATATATATTTCTATGTAAAACTTTAATTCCCTATTGTGGCCCAGCTCAACCCCCGGGGGTCATGATTTCAACAATTCAGAATCTACAATACCCCGGGATGCTTGCATATAAGTTTCAGCTTTCCTGGCCAAGTGGTTCTTGAGAAGATTCATTAATGATCCCAATCTTGATTATTTCCCCTTGTGAAGGGACTTGGCCCTTCATTTTATTTATTTATACTCCCCTTTACCCAAGGATGCTTTGTACCAAGTTTGGTTAAAAATGACCAAGTGGTTCTTGAGAAGAAGTCGAAAATGTGAAAAGTTTACAGACGGATGGACGGACAGACAGACAGCTAGACAGACGGACGTTCTTGAGAAGAAGTCGAAAATGTGAAAAGTTTACAGACGGATGGACGGACAGACAGACAGCTAGACAGACGGACGGACAAAATATGATCAGAAAAGATCACTTGAGCTCAGGTTAGCTAATGAAAGCAAATATTTTTTGCAAATTTTATGTACAGCCTGATAAAACGCGAAAAAACGTGTTAACAGTCAGGATCCTTATGATGACCCAATTTTTTCAAAAAAGATTGATTTTAACAAGGCTGATGAATTTAGATAGAAGGAAGCCACCAGGATTTGCACTCTTGTCTCTACAACCCTTTCTTTCATCATTTTTAGAAAGTATAGGTACATGTACGAGGGCTGTTCAATAAATAATATCCTCGGTGCTCAGAAAGAAGCAAAAGACGCTTTTCAATGATTTAGTCTTCATGATTTTACTTATTAATCTCTTTTTATTAAAACACATGTCCGTAACATTTTTTTATCCAATTTCTGATTGTTTTTAGAATTCATTTTTGGGTATGACCCTTAGTATACTGGAAAATGACAGATCCAATGATTTCCTGGACTTGTTTTTTCCCTTCTGAAAGCTGTTTTTTCAAGTTTGGAAACAGAAACAAGTCAAAAGGTCAAAGATCTGGCAAATATTGTTAATGTGAAAAAAACATTAACTTTCTGTTTATCCCGAAAACCCCTTTACTCTTCAGGGCATGTGGGTTTAGACGCTGTCGTGATGAAATTCAATGTAGTGGATTCCTGATTCTGGGTCCTTCCTCTAATAAACTTTTTGATTTTTTTTTGCAAAAAAATTGCTTTCTAGACTCCTCCAGATATTAAACTGTCTCCCCGAATACGAATTTGAACAACAATACCACCAATATTTAAGAAAATTTCATATTAATCTGTCTTTGTGTTTTTGCATACCTTTGCTCTTGTCAGCCTTCGCCGTTTTTATCAAGTACATCTTAAGGTAAATTTTGTTTTGATGATTTTAAGCAATAGATTCATGTTCCAATATCTGTTTGAATATAAAACAACCGTAGATAACTACAATTACTGATATTTTAAAATAATTGTTAAGACTTTCGTACACGCTGTAGTTTTCACTCATTTTTCAAAATATAGGGTGACCTTTGAGTACCAAGCTGTTTTACCGTCAAACGTTTCTTTAAAACAGTGTAAACTACTCCCGAAATGATGTCTATCAAATTTGCTATGTGTCTTAAATCCAATCATACATCATCAGTGATTATTTGTTGAAATTTGGCAAACAGTACATAAGTTTTTATAATTTTTGTTTGCAAGGAGGGTACCCATCTTTGATGCCCATTATATAATTCTTTATCATTGAAATCCACCTGCTCATTTGTCTATAAAACAGGCATCGGTTGCTGTAAATATCATATATTTCAGTGAATATTTCTTTGGGCTTTTTAACAAGTTTTACAGCAGCTTTAATGTAGCTTTTATTTTCATTCAAGTTTACTGACTTTTACCATTCATTTATAATGCAGTGTCTCGAATAGCCCTTGTTTTCCAGCTTCTCACGATGAAACTATGTGATGAAAAGTGGTCACATAAACTGTTATAAATTTAGTAAAGATTCAGTAATGAGAGAAAGTCAAGTTTAATGTCATATGATATCTGTATTGTATGACATACAGTTCAGGACATTATTTATTGAACAGCCCTCGTACTTCAATTTACAAGTACATGTACTCAGGTAATTCATACCTTTTAAATCCATCCCCTCCAGTATGTTGAGCGCTATCAGCGTTGTTATACCCTGACCATTTGGGGGTACCTCCCAAACTTTATAACCTTTGTAGTCAGTACTTATGGGTTCCTCAAAGGTGGTCACGTGACTTGCGAGATCTTCTGTTGTCATGACACCACCATGGTATTGTACTACATCAGTTATCGCTTTAGCTATTCTCCCACAGTAAAATCCTGCTTTCCCTTGAGTGCCAAGTTCCTGAAGGATTAGACAGAAATATTCAAAATATCAACATCACATCCAGTGGCTGTCATACGGTACCTTTAAGTTCAATATAGATAATACTTTTTCAAGCAAAGTATTCAAAAAATTTGAATACACAAGCCTTCATCTCTTTTTTGTTTCAGACTACGGATGAGGATGTATATTAGATTATCTTACATACGTCCCTTGATTGTATTTGCCGGCTTTGGAACAATATAGTTATTAAACTAATATGAATATCACAGTAAATATACCATTCCAGTACAAATTATAATTGTGAAATTGTGAATGTAGATTCAAACGCTGGAATTGGTGTGCCTTAAATGTGTGTTGTATAAGGATCGAAAAATATAAACAACGTTTTTATCATGATCACATGTATGTCTTCTCTAGTTAACCTCAACTTTTGATATTTCGATATTGCTCATTAGCAACTTAATAAAATAAAGTACTTAATTCAACTATACAAGCATTAAAATATTGAATTTACCTTTGTTCTCAAATTTAAATTTGAAGTCCTTGTAAAAATACGTAATTTATTCAAATATATATACTTAATCTGTAATAAAGAAACCGTGCTTTGTTAAGAAGAGGGGCAAGTCAGATTAGGAAATACCAATGACTAAAAAGTGAAAAAATATATACATGTATGTGTAAAAATATTACTTTTTTGTAAAATACAAACAAAGTGTAAGGACCATTATATCCTTAGAATAAACTTTTATGATAAAACACTTGTGTCTTTCCGACAAGTATTTTAATCCCATTTTTTCAAAGGTCATATCACAAATTGATAAATTAATTGATTATTAAACGTCGCTGTCCTTTTTAGTTGTGTAGTATGGTTGTCAGGATCCAGGGTTTATTTCGTGTTCAACAATATAAAGAATTGCGCACGCCTAGAAGGAGGGTGTGAAGCATATAATTTGTCTTGAACCAAAAATATTTTTTCTATAAATTACCTTTTTAGGTTCTGATCTAAGCAATTTCTGAAACCTGGTTTTTTTTTTCAAGATTCAAACAACTTGTTTGGTTCTATTCTTATCAACTTTCACTTTTTGCGTCATTGTCTTTAAATCTAATTAATCAGAAGAAGTTGGCAAACAGAATTAGTTCATGTACAGATGATCAAGAGGTTAAACAGCCTTATCTCCTCACATGTCGATCTCCCCTTGTTAAAAAATAAGCTAAACGTGCCCCAAAGGTTTATGTACTTTGTTTCAATCGACTTATGACATAAAATGTTATTTTAAATTAACACTTTAAAGAGGATTTTCATCAAAGATGTCGTTTAAGTTACCCTTTACTCTAAGTAGGAGGTGTGCAACAATTATTTTAATTTGTTAATCTTTCTTACATTGTAGACACTAACATCACTTAATATCAATTAAAATGAACATGCTACTAAGTGTAATTGGCAGCCATTATCTGATCAGACACGTAGTATTGCCTTTGAATCTATCACCTGCGCTACTCAGATGCCCTAAAATGGCATGTGAAATAAAGTTTTCAGCAAAGAAAAGGAGCGTACCATGTTTATGTAGTAGTAGAAGAAACTAGAACATAACGCATATAATTTTCAAGACACAGACCGTTACTCTTGTTATGTAATCCCTCTGCCGATACTCAATATACTGCAACCAATAAAACCTCTAATTTTAAACCATGTGATTCTCAAACGTCTACCTACATGTAACCCCTTCCAGTTAAATAAGCATAAAGTATGTTTTATTTTTGTGTGATTATTTAATGTTTAATGATTTATCTCAAGGTAATTATTTAAGGAGGGATTCTTTTAAAATTTATAAAAAAAAAAACTTTAAAGGGGCATGGACACAGTTTCAGCTAAAATTTCAAAATTTATATTTCCATTTTTACAAATATCTTACTAGGGTCTTTCTAATGATCATCAAAAATTTGAACGTCAGTTGTCCAGATACAAGACAGATTCAGAGCTCCAAACCTTTGTTATGTAAACAAGGTGTGTGTCATGTTTTTGTTTACACAGGTTAATATACTAATATATGTTCGTTCAAAGTAGAAAATTTCAAATAAAAGATAATTTTAAATATGATTCGACAGTTACTATTGATTTGCTGAATTTCATTAAATATGATATATATGAAAAATGATATGATAAATATGATATTTTCTATATGTAAACAAAAACAAGGCACGAGCCTTGTTTACATTATGAAGAACTTTAAGTTCTGTATCTTGTTTGTTAATCAATAAATTATGTTCAAAATTTTGCTAGTCAATAGATGATGCCTTAGGTAGGAATTGTAAACATTACCACTGGTTTAAAAATTTAGTTGAAACTGTGTCCATGCCCCTTTAATTCACAACTAATAATTTGAGTTCATAAGATTTGTTTAACGTCTTTCACTTTTTCAAAATTTTAAGCTTAATTCATTGTGAGAATCAGAAAGAGCTATTTTCATACACCACCACTCCGCCGAAAATGTAGTCCCTGCTAGACTTCAAACTCAGTTCGCCAATACTGTTTTAAGATGTATCCTTATGAGGAGTAAAGAAAAACATTATAGTTTGAACCCCTTGCATCTTATGTAAAATACTTTTCAAGAAATATACTTTGAATATTTAAAATTTCATCTAGTCAGAAACAAGACAAAAATCCCTCGATTTCGATTAATTAAGATTGATCTCGTTGCTTTTGCTTCATGTTTCCTGGATGAATTGAGAAAAAGAAAGACACGATTTAAATGATACATTATGAAATAATAATTAAATCTATCATTTTTTATGCACTTTAAAATGAATCTTTCCTTAATGGTAGACACTAACATAACTTAATATAAATTAAAATGAAGATGATAACAAATTGGCAGCTATATATCTGACCATTAGTATTGCTTTTGAATCTATCACCAGAGCTACTCAGATGCATTAAAAATGAAATGTAGTAGATAGGTGTTCAGCAGGGCAACAGTTTCATGCGTATATATAACATTACTAAGTAGTAAAAGATACTAGAACATAATGCATATAATTTCCAAGGTACACTTTTTACTTTTTTTTGCTCAATTCTGTTTTACTGAAGTTTTCAAAAAAAGCCAAGAAGATATCATTTTTTTGGAAAATAATATCTATTTCATAAATGTTAAAACTTAAAACCATTACTTATAATTTGAATTACATAAAAAAGTTTTTAGAAGTCTTTGATTGTTTGGACTTTTTTAACTTTACTTGTGAAAATCAGAAAAAGAGCTATTTTTATACCACCATTCCGCCAAAAATACAGCCCCTGCTAGACTTCAAACTCAGTTCACCATTTGTGTTTTAAGTTGTACGCTTTTGATGAGTAAAGAAAAACATAATCTTTTAAATCCCTTAAATCTTAATATAAAAGATATTAATTTTATGCAAATGTACTTTGAAAATATATTTCATCTAGTCAGAAACAAGACAAGAATCCCTCTTTCAATCTCTCTCGAATAATTAAGATATGATCTAGGTGCGCTTCAGTACTTTTATTCTTGTTTCCTGGACGTATTGAGAACAAAAACCCAGTTTAATTGATAAATTAAGAAATTATTCAATTAATAAATATAGCCATAATTTTATAGCACTTTGAAATCAAATTATTTAATTAAAAGATAACAAAATAATTTAATTTTGTTTCTATTCTAGTCTCTCATTGGTTGATTTCCAAAAAGGAATGCAAATTATTTCTTAATAACCTGGTTTGGTATGAGGACACACCCCCTTGACAACCAGCTGAATCATCTGTATCCATACAATCCCCTCATTTCCAGTCATTTGGGTTCATGGGAAATTCCAGATTTAATAAATCACCGTATACAATGGGTAACGCGGGGGAGTCGCTAAAAAGTATGGGGGAGTCGTTTTCAACGTATGGGGGAGTAGATTTTCACCGCTTCGGAGTCAGAGGAGATGTGGGTCACGTCTTTTTTCGGTATATATATGATGTATTTACAAAAAACAAATATCCCACGGAAGATGGCAATAGTTAAGCTTTATCGTGGTCATTTGTCCGGCTATCATATACGTCTAGTTTTCTCAAACACTTCGAAACTATTTGACAGTTTTCATATTTACTTTGATCGGGTAGTAAAAACATGCATGATTTGCACAATCTACGGCTTGCGTAGGGATTCTCATACCTAAAACAGCGAGAGAAAACGTTTATCTTTTAAATGCAACAACTTAAACTTGACTAGACTTTATAAAAATTAATCATTAAGACATTTTCTCTTCAGACAGTAACGGTTACGTAGGGGGGAGTCGTTTATGGGAAAGCACATCGCAGGGGGAGTCGCAAAATAAAGTCAAATGCATATACTTGGTGTTGTTTTCATCTCTTTTATACTGCCAATACCTTTTTATTTATTCGTACATATCTATAAATCTATGTTTGGTTATTTACTTAATAATCTGAAGTTACGAAAAGAGATTTTTTCTGTGGCTTGGCTTTATCAGTTCCAGAAAACAATCAGCAATTTAGATTACATGAACAATTGGATTATATATAATCGGAGCACGTGTGCTTGCGGACAGGACCCTCCCCCTCAGTATGTAATGTTCGTACATGTTTATCACAAAAATTCAATTCACGAATTCACGAACCCTCACTTCCAATATGAAAGCCTCTCAATAAAAAAAAATCAACCAGATTTATTATATGGAAAATTTCTAGATAATATCAACCATTTTTTTTTAATAAGAAAAAGGCAGATCTCTGACGCGTCTTCACGCCTCTTGACGTTTTCTTTGGAAAGGGGGTTAAATTTAACTGGTATATTCTCACGATTAGGTTCACAATTTATTATTTATTTATCATATACTCAGTATAGTAACACATCTTCAGGCACAAACGAATTAGTATGTTAATTGAGAATATTTTGGATAATCTGAGGTTAATACACATAGGTAAATGTACAGAATGAATGCTGAAGAAGGGACTGGATTGCACATTACCTAAAGCGCTGAAAATGTATGTCTATGATAAATAAAATGAGAAGTGTCAATGTAAAAATAATTAACCACAAACTTTGAAAAGAAGAAATACGAAAATATTTCTTCAATATATACATTTCATTATCATGATACCCTCCCTTATCTTGCCCCAGCTATGTACAGTTCCTCAGAACATGTTACCCCCTTTACCCCTCCCCCTTTCGCAGTTTCGTGAACACAGCATGGCGGGTTGTTGTACCAGAATCAGTCTGAGGCAACCAGCATTATACATTCATAGACTGGGTTCGAGGGCAACATGCGTTTTGTCGGACCCAAGAACCAAACTGTTAGCACGAGACGATTAGGCCGAAGGCAAATAGTTTTGTTCAAGGGGTCGACAAAACACGTTTTGCCAGATCTAGAGAACACATTCGATAAATGTTTTGTTATACATTTTACTCTTTATTATGATATTATCATGACGAAATTTTTGTTAACCCTCACTGCATTGAAAAACTGTCAATTCCGTAAGGTTCTGATAGCTGACCCCGCCCACACTTTGACGTAAATGGTGCAATATCTCATCGAAAGGTCCAACATCTCGCTCCACGGTCAAACAGCTATTTATTTGACTATTTGACTTATGAAAACAGTAGAAAGGTTATTCTTTTAAGTGTAAATTTATGTAACAATTTTTAAAAGTATAACAAACAAAAATTACAAACAACTCACCTGAAAAATTTTGACAAGCAAACAAATGGGTTGGTGAAAGGAGGTTACAACAGTTTGACAACCGAATTGTATTTACACATTAGCAAATAATAGTTACTATAATTTAAGTATTCTACAACAACAATAATAAAAAATGTTTGATATTATTAAGAAATTTTCCAAATTATTAATCGGGTTGTTCTTTTTTTTATGGAGAGGCTTTCATATTGGAAGTGAGGGTTCGTGAATTCGTGAATTGAATTTTTGTGATATACATGTACGCACATTACTTACTGAGGGGGAGGGTCCTGTCCCCAAGCACATGTGCTCCAGGGACGTAGCAATCGGGGGGGGGGGGGGGGGGGCAGGGGGGCTTGCCCCCCCCCCACTTTTTTTCCCAACATAACCTTTACTATAGTAAATGTTCATTGATAGGATGGTTGGCCCCCCACTTTATAACCATAGTATAGTGATATCAAGGATTGTACGAAAAAAATTGGAAGTGATAGTTAGTTGGCTTTGAAAAAGTTGGCCACTACCCCCCCCACCCCACCCCACCCCCCACCCCCACCCCCCGAAATAGGATTTTCGAGCTTGGGAAATTTTTAATTTTTGGTTTTTTTTTTTTTTTTTTTGTATGTCAACTTTTTCAGGTAAGTAAAAAAAAATTTCTCTGGTTGCCCCCCCCCCCCCCCCCACTTTCAAAAACGATGCTACGTGCCTGTGCTCCGATGATATATTATCCAATTGTTCATGTAATCTAAATTGCTGATTGTTTTCTGGAACTGATAAAGCCACAGAAAAAATCTCTTTTCGTAACTTCAGATTAAATAACCAAACATAGATTTATAGATATCTACGAGTAAATAAAAAGGTATTGGCAGTATAAAAGAGATGAAAACAACACCAAGTATATGCATTTGACTTTATTTTGCGACTCCCCCTGCGATGTGCTTTCCCATAAACGACTCCCCCCTACGTAACCGTTACTGTCTGAAGAGAAAATGTCTTAATGATTAATTTTTATAAAGTCTAGTCAAGTTTAAGTTGTTGCATTTAAAAGATAAACGTTTTCTCTCGCTGTTTTAGGTATGAGAATCCCTACGCAAGCCGTAGATTGTGCAAATCATGCATGTTTTTACTACCCGATCAAAGTAAATATGAAAACTGTCAAATAGTTTCGAAGTGTTTGAGAAAACTAGACTATATGATAGCCGGACAAATGACCACGATAAAGCTTAACTATTGCCATCTTCCGTGGGATATTTGTTTTTTGTAAATACATCATATATATACCGAAAAAAGACGTGACCCACATCTCTTCTGACTCCAAAGCGGTGAAAATCTACTCCCCCATACGTTGAAAACGACTCCCCCATACTTTTTAGCGACTCCCCCGCGTTACCCGTTGTATACGGTGTAAATGTACCTTTAACTTCAAACAGTAGCTCGATCTTACCTCGTGTAAACAAACATCATGGCTGCTAGATCTGTGTATCAGTTATTACCTCCCCTTGTTTCATATCACTTCCGTTACTAGGGATGTATTATTGAGCGGCAAATTTGAACTCATAAAAAGCAACACAATTTTACACCCACAGTTGTTTAATTATTTTAAAATTAAATTATAAGGAATGACTCTAATTCTTGGCCAAATTATTCGATTATAACCTGGTTTGGGTCAGTTTACGCTTTTTTACAATCCGCTTCGCGGTTATAATCGAATAATTTGGCCAAGAATTAGAGTCATTCCTTAAATATTGTCAAATATAGAAGGCAATTTATTTGACATTTATCAAATGTCAAGAAACTTCCATTTATATTTTCTTCTAAGAAAACAAAATAATAAGTTACAGTCTACCTCTTTTAAGCTGCAATAAACATACACACCCTGATGTGATGAAGAACAATGGTTTACGTCACATGCTCCATGTTTTTTTCTAAATCAGCATGAAAACAACAATGCTTATTCTTTCTATCTCTGAATTTTACAAATTCAATTTTTCTTCTTTACTTAGGTCTCTTCAGAATTTTTTCCACATGTTTAGATACAACCTATTGTTAATTGTGCAGTGGGGGTCTGAGACCGATTTTTTTTTCCTTCATTGGGACACTCAGTCAATTTCTGAGGACTTGTCTACAGGGACTGTAATTAGATTTTCGTGCTCCTATACCACTACGCAAAATACGGTATAGGACACACATAATAATAATAATCAAGAGAATATTGCAGGTATAACACTCAATAACAAAAAACAAAGGACCTATTGCGTATCGCAAATATCTCGAAATACACTTTATACATCTTAATTTATAATTAAATAGGGAAAAGTACTAACTTTACTTCAAATCATCAAGATTTATTTACAACTGGTCATTTTTCAGCTCGAAAAACAAATAGATACACTGTACAATATAATACATGTAGCTGAAGGACAAGCTTAAATATTCATATCGACTGGATTTTTTTTTCAGCATATCTATGCTGTAATGAATTTATTTCTATTTTATTAAACGTCTTAATACCGGTATAAAATATATCAATTTAAAATATTTAATTAAAATATTTTAAGTTAATAATACTTAAAAATTAAAAAAAATTGCATAATTAAATAAATTGATTTTATCAAAATTGGGCTATCAACTGTCACCATTTTCAGGAATTATGAAATCAAGTTTGCATTTGTTCTACGCAACATAGATCATGTAGACCAAACCAAGGGTCATGTGTTTCAACGAATAGATGTGTTATAAAGAACACATTGGTTGTCTTTTCAACTTAAGTTATCTAATTTTTTTTTTTTGCTTTGAGATAAGAAGAGGGAAAAAGTGCTTCTTATAGGGGTTGTCTAGCGCAATGTAAAGCGTGTTAATCTCAAAGGAAAGTGATTATAAGGATTTCTATTGCTAGGGTTCAAATCTTTAGCATTCCACAGTATCTTTTAATAACAGAATAATTTTGCAAAAAAAACAAACAACAAAAAAATCATAAATTGTAAAAATAAATAGTGAATTGATATTATATTCTTATCAATTCACTATTTATTATTTTTAGATTTATAATGAATATTATAAATACTGAATTGATGTCATTTTTCATTTTCAACGAAATACATCTGCCATTCTATCCCCCCTCTTGCCCCAGTGGCCAGAAGAAGTTCAAAATGTGAAAAATTTACGGATGGACAATGGGTGATCAGAAAAGCTCTCTTGAGCTTTCAGCTCAGGTGAGCTGAAAGGACAAAACATAGTCAAATTTGTCTGAATCAAAAATAAGGAACGTCTTGTCGGAAGGAATACATGTATACCTGTGAAATATAGACCTAGTACTAACTGCCCAAAAGTCAAGTTTGTTTTTAATTTGGTCGTACTCTGAGGACAATGTCAAAAAGATCTTGTCACAATGAATAATATGAAAAATGAGTTTTCTACGATCAACTTCCCTTATGTGGAGATAAAAATCACCTGCACACAGAGTTGATTCGACACACAAGAGATGAAACATATGGAGAAAACAAACAAAAAGCTCTAAAGTACATTTAAACAATACAAACCAGGAGCAGAGCAAATAAGGACATCGAAACAGAGTTGGGATCATATGCCATGGAGGAGCGAGCATCGCCTGCCGACCCGTCACACCGAACGTGTTCCTTATCATGATCTAGGAATAATGTAAAAATCCGTGGACAATGCTATCTTATTTTATATCAAATGTTGAAAAATGCCTTTCATACAAATTGACATGGATATTGAATTTTTCTGTTAACTCAATCATGACAAAGGGCACATTGCGGTGTGACTGTTCGACACTTTCTTTCTATATGGCACCTGATACCACATCTGATGTTCTTAGAACTCTTTTTAGAATTGTTTGCTTACAAAGTGAATTTTAATTTAATGTCATTTTATTAAATAGAATATTTAGATTTGATCAGCGTAAGTTTATTTTAAAAAATGAATTACAAACCCTAAATGTATTTGCAAGGTGGGGAAGTCTCATGATTTCTCCATGTTTTGGGGCTCGTCCATTAAGTAGCATATCAGTTCCATATTTGTTGTTAGGGTTTGTGAGTAAAAAGGATCCTGAAATTAGAACAATTAATTTACCATTTCAATTGGAATCAACAATTACCCCTTTAATATGAAAACACTAATGATTACATTAAGCCGTCAAATTCTTTCAGTGCTTAAATATGTATGGACATATATGGATTGCAGCTTAATAACAAGAGGCCCACGGGCCTTTTAGGTACCTGAGTATCATGTAACAACTTTCCAACAATTGAATTTGGTTTGTGTTTTAAACCCAAAGCCATGAAATTCACAATTTTGAAAGAGGCATCATTATTTATCATAACTGTACAATAAGCACGCTTACTTTGCTTACTTAATACCCAGAGGTAGATTAGTATTTTCAGATTATGTAACACCCCCCCCCCCCGTACCCCTAACCCAGGGGCCCTGAAATTAACCATTTTGGAAGAGGCACCTTTCTTCATCGTAGATATGTACCTAGATGATTGCATATTACCCAGGAAAAAAGGAAAAGAATTTCCGAAGAATTAATGCATTTTCACAATATAATCATTAGAGCCCCGCCCTAACACCACAACCCCTGACCCAGGGGCCATGAAATTCACAAATTGGGAAGAAGCATACCTTTCTCATCATAACTATGTGTATAGTTCATTGGTTTAATACCCAGAAGCAGAGGAGGAGATTTTTAAAGAATTTATGCATTTTCACTATATAATTAATAGAGCCCCACCCTAACACCACAACCCCTGACCCAGGGGCCATAGAATTCACAATTTTGGAAGAGACATTCTTGCTCATTATAACTATGTACTTAGTTTGTTTCTTTAATACCCAGGAGCAGAGAAGAAGATTTTCAAAGAATTAACGCATTTTCACTACATTATTATTAATCAATAGAGCCCCGCCCTATCACCAGAACCCCAGACCCAGGGGCCATGAAATTCACAATTTTGGATGAGGCAGTCTTATTCAACATAACTATGTACTTGGTTAGTTTACTTAATGCCAAGGAGCAGAGGAGAAGACATTCAAAGAAAAAATGCATTTTCACTATATAATCTATTTAGCCCCACCCTAATACTAGAACCCCTGACCCTGGGGCCATGAATTTCATAACTGTGGTAGAGGACGACTCAATGCTGATTACAATCATGCCAACAATTTGACTGCTTGATGTCCAGGAGTATAGAAGAAGATTTTTAAAGATTGCATTAATTTTAGTGGTTTTGGCCCCACCCCTAAGGCCCCAGGGGGGCAGGGACCATGAAATACAGAATTTTTGTTCCCCTTCACCAATAGATGCTTTGTGCCAAAATTGATTGAAATTGGTTGAGTGGTTGCAGAGAAGCTGAAAATGTTCAAATATTAATGCACGATGGACGACGCACGATGACGGACAAAAATGGATAGCAATAGGTCACCTGAGTTTACTCAGAAAAAATTCAAGTCCAAATTTTATGCCAGATGAAAAGTAATGTTTTAGATAGAAAGAGATAAAGTTTAACCACCTGACTTGACGCAAAAAATATAACTAAGGCAACATAGAACCTTTGTTCCAAAAGGAAGCCGTCAGCTGTTGTACTGGGAATCCGGTCTCTGCTAACTCTATGGCAGGATGGAGAATCTCCAGAATTGAAAGCTTAAAAAGAAATTTTAAAAAAGTCTTAAATTCGCGAATGTTCAAATCATGTCACCAAGAGTAGAGTTAGACTACAATAGATTACGTTTAACACAAGAATACCACCACCGACGAAAATAAAACTTTTCAAGAAAAGCAAATCGTAAATTGGTCATGTAAAAAAATTGAAACAGTCCAAGATTTTTTTGTTTGTTTCATGTTCCTTTCGAGAACTTTTCACTCGTATCAAGGCGCCATGAAAAATCTCACTTTGCGTTCTGTGACGTAAATGACACCACGGAGATTGCATTTCCGGCTTTTTGGAAAGCTCAACTTGTTACCATATTATTTTAATTAAGCTTTTTTTCTTAAGGTATTTCCACCCTCCTATGATATCATAGGGTTTTGCAAAAACTGTTATTAATTTAAAATCATACCCAATAGAACAAAGTTTTTTGAAAGAATGCTTTTGAATAGGTGTAATGATAAATATTAAGTAATAGAACTTAAAAAATGTATATTTTCATTCACATTTCAAAATTATCTTATAAGTAACAAGTATTTTGGAACTCTTAGCATCAAAATTATGCATTTGTACCAGTTTTTACATAATATTTACTATACTATTTTCAAAGAATTTATGATTTTTTATGTTAACATACACCTCTGTTTATTTATGTCTCCTGTCTTAAATAATATGGTGACCTATAATTTTTGCGATTATTGGTAAATTCAAACGATAATAAATGAAAATAAATGCAGTTTTTGTATTTGGAACCATTAAAATTGTGAGGGTGGGAACCTTAAAAGATTGATTGTTTATTGTTTAACGTCCCATTCTAGAATTAATCACATATATAGAGACATCACCCTATGCCGGTGAGGGCATATTTAGGCTATTGAGCAGTGAGGCTTCTTTATCAAGCCAACGATACAGTTACACGGGCCCTACATTTTTAAAGACCCGTGACTTTCACTTCTAATGCCGAGCGCTTGGCGAAGGAACAGTCATTACCTATGTTAAAGTTTTAGGTTGAACGTGGCTTAAAGATAAGCAAAATATTACAATTCTGACAAGAAATATATTAATTTTGTATATGTTGTTTAACGCTTTGGTAGCTTAAAAAAATTGTACAGGTAGATATGATCAGCCAACCCAATGAAATATATGAAGATAACGAACAGTATACAAGCTCAACTTTCTATTATACAATACAACAAGAGGCCCATAGGCCTTATAGGTCACCTGAGCATCATGCAACAACTTTCCAACGACTGAACTTGGTTCAATTTTTAAACTAAACAATTTTGAAAGAGGCACCATTACTTATCATAGCTATATACTCTGTTATGCTTATTTTTGTTACTTAATACCCATAGACAAAGTAGGGGAACCAAAAAATGCATTTCCACTAATCAGCAATATTCAGCAATAATCAGTAGAGCCACTACCACACACAACCCCTGACCCTTGGTCCACACATTTCACAATTTTGGAAGAGGCACCCTTGCTTATCATTAATGTTTGACTTATAACAAGGAGCTGATTTTAAACAATTAATTCATTTTCAGTATATAAGTAGAGCCCCCCCCCCCATGGTACCCCTGACCCAGGAGTCTTGAAATTCAAAATTCAGAAAGAATGGCCCTTGCTCATCATAGCTATATATATATATATATAGTTCATCTGCTTAATACCCAGGAGCAGAGTAGAAAATTTTCAAAGATTTAATGTATTTTCACTATAGAATTAATAGAGCCCCGCCCTAAGACCAGAACCCCTGACCCTGGGGCCGTAAAATTCACACTTTTGGAAGAGGCATTCTTCCTCATATTAACTATGAACTTAGTTTGTTTGTTTAATACCCAGGAACAGAGAAGAAGATTTTCAAAGAATTTATGCATTTTCTCCATAAAATCAATAGAGCCCCGCCCTGAGACCAGAACCCCTGACCCTGGGGCCATAAAATTCACAATTTTGGAAGAGGCATTCTTCTTCATCATAACTATGTACTTAGTTAGTTTATTTAATACCCAGGAGCAGAGAAGAAGATTTTTAAAGAAAAAATTGCATTTTCACTGTATAATCAATAGAGCCCCACTCCAACACCAGAACCCCTGACCCTGGGGCCATAAAATTCACAATTTTGGAAGAGGCAATCTTCTTCATCATAACTATATACTTAGTTAGTTTGTTTATTACCCAGGAACAGAGAAGAAGATTTTCAAAGAATTAATGTATTTTCACTATAAAATCATTCAATAGAGCCCCGCCCTAAGACCAGAACACCTGACCCTGGGGCCATAAAATTCACAATTTTGGAAGAGGCATTCTTCCTCATCATAACTATATACTTAGTTAGTTTGTTTATTACCCAGGAACAGAGAAGAAGATTTTCAAAGAATTTATGTATTTTCAATATAAAATCATTCAATAGAGGCCCGCCCTAAGACCAGAACCCCTGACCCTGGGGCCATAAAATTTATAATTTTGGAAGAGGCATTCTCCCTCATCATAGCTATATACTTAGTTAGTTTTTTAATACCCAGGAGCAGAGAAGATTTTCAAAGAATTAATGTATTTTCACTATATAATAAATAGAGCCCCACCCTAAGACCAGAACCCCTGACCCTGGGGCCGTAAAATTCACAATTTTGAAAGAGGCATTCTCGCTCATTATAGATATGTACTTAGTTTGTTTGTTTAATACCCAGGAGCAGAAAAGAAGATTTTCAAAGAATTAATGCATTTTCACTATATAATCAATAGAGCCCTGCCCTAACACCAGAACCCCTGACCCTGGGGCCATAAAATTCACAATTTTGGAAGAGTCATTCTTCCTCATCATAACTATGCACTTACTTATATAATTAGTTTATTTAATAACCAAGATATGTAAAGTTAGCTACTAGGAACTGGCTTCTATTAGCTGGCTACGACAAGTGGGTAAAGTTGGCTACTAGTAACTGGCTACGAGAAGTAAGTAAAGTTGGCTACTAGTAACTGGCTACTAGAAGCTGGCTACGACAAGTAAGTAAAGTTGGCTACTAGTAACTGGCTACTAGTAAATGACTTGAACCTTCTAGTACCTTTTGTGTAAAATTATGCAAACTTGGGATACAAACGTTGATATTCTTAAAGTAGCTGGATTTTTACACCGCTGATATCTACTGATATTGTTGATAAAAACAATCTCTGAGCTTTTCCACATGATCTGGCACTGAAGTTACCAAGATATCTGTAGTAATAAACTCAGCTACTAGTACCTTTTGTGTAAAATTATGCTATTTTGGGAGACAAATCTTGATATCCACTGAAATTGTTGATAAAAACAATCTCTGAGCTTTTCCACGTGATCTGGCACTGAAGTTACCAAGATATCTATAGTAATAAACTCAGCTACTAGTACCTTTTGTGTAAAATTATGCAACTTGGGATACAAATGTTGATATACTAGTAGCTGAGTTAATTATTAACGATATCTTGGTAACTTTAGTGTCATATCATGTGGAAAATCTCAAAGATTGTTTTATCAGCAATATCAGTTGATATCAGCGATGTAAAAATCCAGCTACTTCAAGAATATCAAGATTTGTCTCCCAAAATAGCATAATTTTACACAAAAGGTACCAGTAGCTGAGTTTATTACTAACGATATCTTGGTAACTTCAATGCCAGATCATGTGGAAAAGCTCAGAGATTGTTTTTATCAATAATATCAGTGGATATGAGTGGTGTAAAAATCCAGCTACTTCTGTCATATCAACATTTTGTTTCCTAAAATAGCATAATGTTAAACAAAAGGTACTAGTAGCTGAGTTTATTACCAACGATATCTTGGTAACTTTAGTGCCAGATCATGTGGAAAATCTGAGAGATTGTTTTTATCCGCAATATCAGTTGATATCAGCGATGTAAAAATCCAGCTACTTTAATAATATCAACATTTGCCCCCAAATTTCAGTGCCAGATCATGTGGAAAAGCTCAGAGATTGTTTTTATCATAACAATATCAGTGGATATCAGCAATGTAAAAATCAAGCTACTTCAAGAATATCAATATTTGTATCCCAAGGTTGCATATTTTTACACAAAAGGTACTAGAAGGTTCAAGTCATTTATTAGTAGCCAACTTTACTTGTCGTAGCAAGCTACTAGTAGCCAGTTACTACTAGCCAACTTTACTTACTTCTCGTAGCCAGCTACTAGTAGCCAGTTCCTAGTAGCCAACTTTACTTACTTCTTGTAGCCAGTTACTAGTACCCAACTTTACCCACTTGTCGTAGCCAGTTACTAGTAGCTAACATTACATATTTTAATAACCAGGAGCAGAGAAGAAGATTTTCAAAGAAATAATGCATTTTCACTATATAGTCAATAGAGCCCTGCCCTAGCGCTAGCTAGAAGCCCTGACCCTTGGGCCATGAATTTTAAAATTTTGGTAGAAGACTCAATGGTCATTACATTCATGCTAACAGTTTGACTGTTGACAAGTGTTAATTTTAAAATAGCTAGCTTCCTTTATTTTTAATACACCAAACACGACTTCGTGGTTTATTATAAGCTAACTGTAAGTGATAATTAACACTTAGATGATTTCTGTAAGTGATAATGAAAATATCATTCAATAAGTATATACTAATCTTTGTAATGTCAAATTAAATTTTCCATCATTCAACACAATTTACAATTTATTCTGAGTATTTCTAACCTTTCCACTTCCGAATTTCTCCACGGTATCTACCCAGGCTGCAGGGGCCCCTGGCACTGTCACAGAATGTCCATGTGTCTGGGCAGGAAAGGGCTGTGTTATGGAAAATCCCTGAGAGTGAAGTAGTTCCAGGGTCAGCTTAGAAGGGGCTCTACCACTGGAAAGGGAATAAGATTTAGTTATAAAAACTTCAAAATCTGATCATTCTCTAAATAAAAATAGTTATCAGAATAAAGAAATAATTAGAGCAAAGCTCCTTGCAAAGCAATGAGTAGGTCTTCCAACTGATATATATCGAAAGTACAGTATTAAGTTTTCGTAGTAATAATGATAAAATTTGTGCAGACGTTTGTAAAATTCACCAAAAATTCATATTCTAAACAACTTCTGGATTTTTCCGCCAATCAGTCTTTATTTCGGTATCATGTCACAAGTCACAAGGCCAGAAAATAACTTAAAACTCAATTTAACATGGTTTTATATAATATATTTTTTATGATTATGAAGAAAAACTTCAATTGTCAACTATTTCTGGTTTGTAATGAAATACTTCAAATTGTTACTTCTTGTTGTCGATTGTCCAAAGTGAACTTAAGTTCTATATGCCTTTTTTTCAAAACTGTTAATTTTTTTTTTTTTAAATCTTGTAATCAAATATCACTTCTGGTGTTGAGTGGAAGTGATGGATGTAAAATCAAAAGGTGATCATGATTCCATTTTGAGTAGTTTACATGAAAATTTGTGGAAAAATGACAACTTGGAAAATGAAAATTAGACATAAAATGCAACTGAAAGTGATTTTTCTTGAACATCTATATAAAAATGTCCATACATTGTATATGTAACTGAAAAATGTGTATTCAATAGTCTCCGTAACTGATTCCTTTTCAGCTTTTTATTTCAGATTCCTAATAATCTTATTAATTTACAACAACTGCAATTTATCTTCTTATTATGTGGGTGAATGGTTGCCCATGTGGAATGTCTACTCCAGAGTCAAGGTGTAAGGAGTTGATCCTTATGTTGTGGGTTTGAGGGTTGGAGGTGGAGGCTAGCCCTATGGCTATATAAAGTATGGCCCCATGTTGCAGTAGCTGTTGACACAAAAAAGATATCATTTCTCAATGGCCCTGAGTATCGAGTATAGGTCTAATTGTGCAGTCCTCCACTGGCAAGTGATGGTGTCTCCATATGACTGGACATAATTCTAAAGAGGGATGACAGAGAACAAAGAAACAAATACACGGGTGAATTGTGTATGAACAGACCGAGAACAAAAAGTAGGAAAAAATAGAGAAATGAGTGAATGGGTAGTAAAATCAAAGCAAATAATTAATCATAGATTTTAATAGGTCACCTCAATGAATATTGTCCATAAGGATGGCAAAGTTGCATACCAAACTAATAATCTAGTAGTGTGCACCCATAAATGCACATTTTAGGCAAAATTTGGTCTGATGGGGCTTTCAGTTTCTTCGGAATGGATATAAAACTAAGGCTGTTTATTAAGCAAAAATTTTTTATACAATTGGGTATTTATACCATAACTTGAAAAAATTATTGGAAGGGTATATAGTGATCGGGATGTCCTTCCGTCTGTACGTCCTTCCATCCCTCTGTTACACTTTGGGGTACCCATCTCTTATCCGCAACTCCTCTTATTCCACTGAATGAAATTTAATTAGACTTTCACAGAATCTTAATGTTAAATAGTGCTATTGTGACCTCCTATTTTACATCCTTTTGACTTACATTTATTTTGGGTTTCCCATAGCAAAAGATGGACACTGGTATTTTTTTCATAATATTGAAGGATATATACCCAACATCTCCTATTTCATGAATAAAATTCAATGATATTTTTCACAGATTCTTTATCACATAATGCCATTGTGCACCTCTTATTTCATTTTTTGGACTGACACTTATTTCAGGTCTCCCATAGCAAAACACGGACTTTGCCATTATAACCATATTATCATTTAGTGAGCTCAGTGCTCATAGTACCTTTATTTTATAATGTGATATGCAATATATTGGATTCTATAACATGTCTTTCATAAAAGTCTTATACATTTATTTAATGCAAGAATCTCATAAAAACAAACTCATTTTTCATCTATTTTAAAGTTCTTTTCTCATTTACCATAACAAATTTCACTTCAAATTCAAACTTTTAATGACTGTACAATCAAAATGTGAAAATAAAGTTGTCTCTGTATTTTTTATAAGTATATAAGATGCTCTATTTACAAAATCAGTTTTAATTCTAAACTGTTAAATATAATCTTTAGGGAATTAATTAAATTCTAATTTTTTTCACAGAATTACATGTATAAGAGAAACTACTTGCCTGATACATATTGGAAGTCACTTTTTTGATACGATGCATTCTTGAAAATCCATACATTTGGATATCAATTTATTGACACAGCCCTACTTAAAACTTAGTCACTCATCCAGAAAATGTAAGTCAAATCCATGCAGCATCTGAAGCAAGCCTGGTAGTGTGCACCCCTGATAGATGTATCATCCATGCAAGTTTGGTCAAAATAGGGCTTATATAGTTACCGTAATATTAAGAAATGAGACCTGACCCAAAAACTTTTACCTGCTCCAAAATCATTAACCTGGTCATTCTTTCGCTGAATTGCAGCATCTGCAGAGATCTTGCCTGTTACAATGAAACATACTTGATGAAGCGTCATCTTTGCATTTCTGATTAATATAGAGCATAGAACATGTAGAAGTACATGCATGTACATGAAAAAATGTCTACATACAATGTATTCACTAAAAAAATTTCAACTGGGATGCCGACGCTGCTACCCACACCAA
>NW_026937751.1:0-83287 GCF_032062105.1 Saccostrea cuccullata
AAAAACAAGAAACATTGTGTGTATGTTTCTCTCAAGTTTTAACACCAGGTCACTTTTTTTTTAATTTTTATAACTTTTTAAAAACTTAAAAATGTTTTTCTTTTAACTTTTAATTATAATAATAATAATAATAATAATTCCCCTCTTTTTAAAAAATAAATTCACATTACAACACACATTTTTAACATTTATTTTTTTTAACATTTATTTTTTTTTTTCATCAAAACAACAATTACACAGTCACATACATACACACATTTTTAAATTTATTTTTTTTCATTAAACAATAACACATACATACACATACACTTAATGTGGATGAAGAATGTACACCTATTTTGTCATAAGTGTGGGGTATATTCAGGTAAATCTACAATCTCTTGGAACTAATTCTCTGTTTCTCACTTCAGATTTAAGAACCCCATATTCTTCATAGTTACCTTATCTATAAAAGGTTCTTTCCAATTCTGGGGTACTGTGAGACATATCAAAACAAGTTAATTTATGAATCTTTTTTGTACATATATCTCTCATGACAGCTGTATTTCATTTGAATGAATCCTTTCACATGATGAAGTTTTCCAGTTTCTGGATGCCTTTCTTTTTGTAAGATCAAGTATTGATATTATGCATGTTTAACTGTATGTACATGTAGCTATACATAGTGTTCTTTAGTTTCAGGTCATAGAAGTATGATTGGAGTAAATACTGGAAAATTGTCGAGTTAATAAAGAGGTCAACATGCTACACAAACAAAATATTATTATATTTAAAAACTAGTGCTAATTGTAACGGGGACCGTTACAGATGTTCCCCAAACGCTCCCCAACTCCCTTTTGGTGCCAAATTCCCTGTAAGCTTCATTAAATAACACAAACTCTATGCATTTGAGACTTTAACAACGTTTACTCAGAAATGTTCCATGCTCATTCAAATTTTAGCATTGCATGTGTGCGCATGTGAATGCATGTACGTAATGACCATATCATCTTGTCAAAACAATCTATATATCCTAATATACTAAATATTAAAGTATTTAATCCAAAAGTATTAAAAAATTCGCTCATTCAAGTGTATTTTTGATTTTACCCATTTCACGTGCACGCACGTGCATACATGAGCATGATGACCATACCTTCTTGTAGAAGTTCATTAAATCGATCTATGTGCCAAATCCCATCCCGTTTGGTTGAAAACCAAGGGAGTTATAACTGTTTAAAGTTTCAGCCAATCAGATTGCAGCGCACTTAACTCACATGTATGCATGTGCATGGTGACCATACCTTCTTGTAGAAGTCCATTATATATATCTATGTTCCAAATCCCATCCTGTTTGGCTGAAAACCAAGGGAGTTATAACTGTTTAAAGTTTCAGCCAATCAGATTGCAGCTCACGTACACGTACGTGTATGCATGTGCATGGTGACCATACCTTCTTGTAGAAGTCCATTTTATATATCTATGTTCCGAATCCCATCCTGTTTGGTTGAAAACCAAGGGAGTTATAGCTATTTAAAGTTTAGCCAATCAGATTGCAGCGCACATGCATGCACGGTTTTCATTATAATTTCTATATTTCCTGTTGTAGGATATCCTAATGCATGGCTATGTTCAAAATTTCAAAGGATTTCGTCAAAAAACAAGAAAGATATTGAGACTTTAGTTTCAGCCAATCAGAGCAAAGCGCACGTGCATGCGCGTAAATCTTGCTACTTTGACCATGTCATCTTGTCTATATTACTAATATACCCTTTAAATTATGATTTTCAAAGCATTTCATCAAAAATTTAAAAAGTTACGCCTATATCAATTAAATCGGTCATTTCACGTGTTGCACGTGCGCGCTTTTGCAAGCCGTGCGCGAAAAATGCCCTTTTGTTGGCAAATCTACATAACATTTCTACTCCCCTAAAAACATTTTACCTTAGTCGGATGGTTTTCAAGTCACTCAAGGACAAAATTTTCCCAGGAATAATAATAATAATAATAATAATAATAAGAAACAGAGTAAAAAAATATGTTCCCCAACTTCGTTTAACAAATAACATTTATTCCAATGTAATTACTGGTACATGTATTTCTGTTACAAAAACTATTTCACTTGAAAAACTGAGAGCAATTGATATGTTCATATTTGTGGATTTATGCTGTCAAATCAAAATTTAAAAATGATACACAGTGTGTTTAAAAATTGTCTTCACAAACCAAAATTACTTATTTTCACTATGCTGTTTATTCCATGTCATATCGAAACAGATGATCTTCTGGCAAATCATGGTCATGCTTGGTATCAAAATTAGTATTCAGATGAGTCACACCTATCCAAAAGAAATTGAAATTTTTTAATTTATAATTTTTTACTAATAAAAAGTGCAATTCATGAGATTATAAATTAGATTATCAAATTGAGAGATAAGATATTGTCCAGACATATTCTGTGTATATTTTGTAAATTTTAATGTACTCTTTCATCAATTAAAAGAAGTTTACACCAATTAAGGCAGTCATTTATGCTATCCCCTTATAAGACAACATACAAGTGCAAAGTAATCATGCACTAGTGGGTTTAGGATAATGTGCTAGAGTATTTATGACAACATACTAGCACGAGGTGACAATGTGCTACATGTAGCATGTACGTCAGTGATAATATGCCAGCACACTGAATCCAACATGCAGTGAAGCTAACACTCAACAGATTGTTTAGAGTTGTGTTTGCATGATATTTTGTTTTGTGTTAACACAGCAGCGTGTTGTTTAAAGCTGCATTGGAGTGGCAGTCTGTTGAAATTAACATGCTAACACACTGCAACTTCACATCATTGGAACACCATAATTTTAAAACTGGCAAACCAATATCTTATGATTACTATAACTAGGTAATTGCAACTGTAAATGCTGATTTCATGGTGACAATAATACCGGTAATTCACTGTATATCTGAGAACTGATCAATTATAATAAGGCGTGTCCAGATAGGGCCACTTGCTAAAGCTCAATAGCACTTTCATAAAAGCGTGCCATCTTACCGACACAACAGACGCCAATAGGCTATCACACAGCTCGCCATCACATCACTGAAAACACTTTCGCACTAACACAAGTTCGCACAACACGCTGTCACACTAACACACAACACACTGTCACGCTAATACAATTTCACACAACAAAATATCAGGCTAACACGAGTTCACACAACACACTATCATGCTAACACGAATTCACAAACACGCTGTCTCGCTAAAACAAGTTCACACAACACGCTGTCTCGCTAACACAAGTTTTACACAACACGCAGTCTCGCTAATACGAGTTCATACAACACACTGTCTAGCTAACACAAGTACACGCAACACACTGTCACCCTTAGATGAATTCACACAACACACTGTCACGCTAACATGAGTTTACACAACACGCAGTCTCACTAACACGAGTTTACACAATACACTGTCACGCTAACACGAGTTTACACAATACACTGTCATGCTAACACAAAGTCACAAAACAGGCTGTCTCACTATTCACTAACACAAGTTCGCACCAAATGCTGTTGCGATAACACACTGTCATCCTAATAGCATTTCACACAACACACTGTCATTCTAATACCATTTCACGCAACACACTGTCGGGCTAACTCGAGTTCACACAACACACTGTCTTGCTAACACGAATTCACAAAACAGGCTGTCTCACTATTCACTAACACAAGTTAGCACCAAACGCTGTTGCGATAACACACTGTCATCCTATTACCATTTCACACATCACACTGTCATCCTAATACCATTTCACACAACACACTGTCAGGCTAACACGAGTTCACACAACACACTGTCACGCTAACACAAATTCAAACCAGAAGTCTCTGTCGAGACTGAAGCAATTGAAAATTGAAACTAAAACTTTTCAACATCAATAAATATAATAATGATCCTTGATTAAGTCTCTTTATGTTCTTATTATAGTCTACTTGCATGCCACATTAGATCTATATTATAATCAGACTAAAACTGTATTTGGAGTACCATTCTGAGAGTATTTAACAGAAATTTCTATTTTTAGTAACCATGGCAACACTATTCATTGAAGTGAAAAACTAATATACATAATTATGTATCTTAGTGTAGTCTACTTATGTGCCAAGTTATATTGAAATCAGACTAAACTATAGGAGGAGTAGCATTTTGAAAGAATTTCATAGAAATTTCTATTTTTAGTAACCATGGCAACACGGTTCATTGAAATCAAAATGCGATACCCAGAATTATGTATCTCAGTGTAAACTACTTGCTTGCCAAGTTATATTGAAATCATACCAAAACTGTAGGAGGAGTAGCATTTTGAAAGAATTTCTTAAAAATTTCTATTTTTAGTAACCACTGCAACACCATTCATCGAAATCAAAAACCGATACAGAGAATCATGTATCTTAGTGTAGACTACTAGTTTGCCAAGTTATATTGAAATCAGACCAAAACTGTAGGAGGAGTAGCATTTTGAAAGATTTTCACAGATTTCTATTTTTAGTAACCACGGAAAGATCGTTCAATTGAAATCAAAAACCGGTACACAGAATTATCTATCTTAGTGTAAAGTACTTGTTTGCCGAGTTATATTGAAATCAGACCAAAACTGTAGGAGCATTTTGAAAGAATTTCATATAAATTTCTATTTTTAGTAACCACGGTAACACCTTTCAGCCAAATCAAAATCCGATACACAAAATTATGTATCCTTGTGTAGTTTTCTTGTGTGCTAAGTTATATTGAAATCAGACCAAAACTGTAGGAGGAGTAACATTTTGAAATAATTTCAAAAAAATTTCTATTTTTAGTAACCATTGCAACACCATTTATCGTAATCTAAAACTGATACACAGAATTATGTATCTTAGTGTAGTCTACTTGTGTGCCAAGTTATATTGAAATCAAGCCAAAACTGTAGGAGGAGTAGCATTTTGAAAAATTGTTTACAGACAGACGGACAGACAGACAGACAGACAGACAGACAGCTAGACAGACAGACAGACAGACAGACGGACGGACGACGGACGCATTACTATCGCATAAGCTCTTCTGGTCTCTGACCAGTAGAGTTAAAAACATGCAATATCGCTAACACGAGTTCACATAACACGCAGTCTGACTAACACGAGTTCACACAATATACAATCTCGCTAACACGAGTTCACACAACACACTATCTCTCTAACACCAGTTCACACGACAAAGAACTTTATTCGGTAATAACCAATATTTGCCCCCAAAATCAAACTTTGATGGAGATATATTTAATTAAGTTCTTAAACAGGGGAATATATGCTTACTTCAAAGCACTGAATATTTTCATAAGTAATGACGCCATATGTACGCAATGACGTCACAAACATGACGTAAATTTCAGCTTTTTATGAATTTTACAGAAAAATCTGCATATTTCGTCGATATTTTGAGTAAAAGTCACCGAGCGCATGTGTGTTCTGGATCAATATTTTGATATAATGTGTAGAATGATAATATCAATGAAATATGTCAATATTGTTCCCGAACAAACTTGCGCTCTATAAATTTTAAAGCAAAATTTGTTGAAATTTCGTCCATTTTGTCCTCTTTCTGAAAAAGAATATAAATCGGACTAGTTTGTGACGTCATAAAAACAAATATTGTGAATACACTGCTTTGACACTATAATATTTTCTGTTAATTTATATTTCTCATACAATTTATTAAAATCAACACATTTCAGGAAGTTTTCAAAAAATTTGACTTTTGTGGGGGCAAATATATGCAATATACCGCATATAGTTCTTTTCAGGATAACAAGTTCACACAACACACTGTCACGCTAACACAAATTCACACAACATGCTGTCTCGTTAATAAGAGTTCACACAACACGCTGTCTCGCTAACATGAGTTTTCACAACACGCAGTCTCGCTAACACGAGTTTACACAACACGCAGTCTCACTAACACAAGTTTACACAACACGAAGTCTCGCTAATACCAGTTCAATCAACACTCTGTCTAGCTTACACGAGTTTACACAACACACTGTCACATTTACACTTTATACACGATTTCACACAACACGCTGTCCCGCTAACACGAGTTTACACAACACATCGTCAAGCTAACAAGAATTCACACAACCCACTGTCAGGCTAACACAATTAAGTTCACAAATCACACTGCCTTGCTAACACAAATTCATACAACACACTGTCTCGCTAACACAAGTTCACACAACACACTCACATTGCTGGGAATAAAGTAAAGGTCTACCCTAATTTGAAGAGGTTTAACACTAACATATCTCTATATTAGAAAAGAGCTTCAAATTTAAGACAAAAACATTTATGCAGTAATGTTCCTTAACACGCATCTGGCATATAAAATGAATGAGACCTTAAAAACCTCACAGTACATGTTTACTTAGCTAAGTAAAGGTCTAAATTGATGCTATTCAACAATATATATCAACATCTCTAAGTATGTGAATGAGTGAAATTCTCAAATAAATATTATAAATCAAAGTATCACCCATACCAAAAAAAGTTATAACTAAGTTATAACTAAAGTATAACTTAGTTATACCTAGCCTGTGAGGTACAAAAAAGTTATAACTAAAATGTAACTTTTTTGGACTTTGTCATTTTCATGTATAACTAAAATGTAACTTTTTGGACTTAGCCATTTCCACGTGTAACTAAAACATAACTTTTCTGGACTTTGTCATTTTCATGTATAACTAAAATGTAACTTTTCGGACTTAGCCATTTTCATGTATAACTAAAACATAACTTTTCTGGACTTTGTCATTTTCATGTGTAACTAAAATGTAACTTTTCTGAACTTAGCCATTTTCAAGCATAACCAGTATAAATTTACAAGTTTGGGGGGTTATTTAATGGATACTACTTGACACCGACTTTTTTTTTTAATAACATTATAACTAAATGTTAATTTGAATGAATTTTGATCATGTTCAAAATGTTTTTTTTTTTTTCAAACACTGCAGCAGAAAACTTTGTCAATTCCTGAACAATATTATTGTTTATTCCCAGTGATCAACTTCTCATTCATAATAAATATACCTGTCCACAGCCATGTCAAGTTCAACAGAAGGGATGTGAAATAAAATCTTGTAAATTACATCTATAAATGAGAATATCTCTCACTCTCTCTCTCTCTTTCTCTCTCTCTCTCTGGTGTTTGAGGGTGGTGTGTACACATTTCATGTGTGTGTAATAAATATTATTGTCTATATAAATTGATATTTGTCATGTAAGTTTCAGCTAAAGTTGAGAATAATTAATTTCTCTCTCTCTCTCTCTTTCTCTCTCCTTCTCTCTCTTGGAAAATACGTATTTATTGAGACCCTGATGATACATAATGTTTGTCTTGTAAATTATAATAATGCACTTCTATATATTTCATTATTCTGGGGAAAGATACTGTAAATGTACTGCAAGAGATATAAACAGTATGAAATGTAATCTCATGAAGTCATGTGAATTTTGCACGGATTCTTCGTGTGCTAAACTGTGTAAATTTCCCTATTGTTTTCTGTGAGACAGGTGTTTGTACTAGGTGACCTTTGTGGCCAACACATCGTAAATATTTCAGCTTGGGTATTACACAATCTCTGAATGGTTCAATTCTACACAGTTTGTTTGAAATCTGAAGAAAATCAGTCGTACTATGGGTGGCTAAAAAGATAAACAACAGCATAGAGTATGTGCATGTTCATCTTGAACAGATATTACGATGTTGTGAATAAAGATTGCCAGTTATATTAAGATTTAAGCAGGAGACTAGTATGTGTAGATTTTATTGTTTGCATAATTAAATAACCCAGCTATAATAGTTATTTTCACAAATAAACAAATATTAAATTCAAAATGGCGGCAACAAAAATATGGCGGCCTCCGATGTCCGTTTTGTTGGTACTAAGATAAATTAAAAATTTAAACACCAACTTGTATTTATATTTTTAATTTAAGTTTAAAATTACACAATAAGGTTTATTTGTATTTAAAATAAAAAAAATTATGAATTATTTATTTTTTTTTGATCACGTGACGTTTTTAAGTTCTATGATTGGCCAACAACTGAGCGCGGATTTTTCCATGGACGATTTGAATGTTTGGATGTTGAAAGTGTTGATAGAAAAAAGGAGATAAAACCAGTTGGTAAGGCGATATTTATGCTTACATTTTATTGATGTTGGTAAAGTATACTTAGTACCTCTGGAATAACATTCCAAAAAGAAGAAATATTGGGAATGAACAAAATTCTAGGCGTGTGAATCTTAGATTTCTTGTTTGTTTTGATTGGTATGTCGAATGTTCAATGTAAAAGAGTGAAGTATACAAATTGAAAGTATTTGAAACGCAAAATATATTTTTCAGCATTTAGTATATTAATAAAATATGTTGTCCTTTGTCATATTTATTCCCAAAATTGTTTATAGATTCCCTGAACTGTTAAAATATTTTGAAGCCTTATACACATCAGCATGATCATAACATGATCTACCTGCAACGTTAATTAATGCAATGAAATGAGTAATATAACATTAATTTTTTTTTATATATATAAAGCAGAATATTGGTACATGATGTTTCCATGAGCTGAATCTTTCCTGACCTGGAGTACATGAAATTCTTCAAAATATTACATGTTTAAGGTAAAGTAATTTTTTTTTTCATTTCAAAATTCAATAAATCTTTCAATCTAAAACTAATTCCTGTAAGTATAGATCTTAAATTATTCTTGTATTTTCCATGTTATGAATGAATTAATGAATTTGAATGAATTGAAATGGAAGAGTGTTTTCAATTTGATATGCAAATGAGTGCTGGAAATATACTATCTAAATATCTATAATCTAAATTTTTAACCTTTACAATTTTTTGCAGAATTGAAGTAAAGGTAAAAATTGCAAGCATATTTCAACGAAAACTTAGCCGACTACCAGTCACACTGCCCGCCAGCCAAGACGTCTGACCAGCTAAAATGATGGAGGCAGACCACCAGCCAAGTCCCTCGGCCAGCACGGCTGACTACCAGTGCGGCCTGTCAAGAGATGACCAAGTCCATCAACTAGCTCGGCTGACTACCAGTGCAGCCTGTCAAGAGATGACCAAGTCCATCAACTAGCTCGGCTGACTACCAGTGCAGCCTGTCAAGAAATGACCAAGTCCATCAACTAGCTCGGCTGACTACCAGTGCAGCCTGTCAAGTCCTTTGTCAACTTACTTGGCCTATTACCAGTGTGGCCTGTCATTGAACGACCAAGTCCATCAACTAGATTGGCTTACTACCAGAGCAGCTTTTCAAGGGATGGTTAAGTCCATCAACTAACTTAACCTACTACCAGTGTGGCATGTCAAGAGATGGCCAAGTTCGTCAACTAGCTTGTCTTACTACCAGTGCCGCTTGTCAGAGGACGGTTAAGTCCGTCAACTAACTTGACCAACTAAGGGATGGTTAAGTCCGTCAACTAATGTTACCGACTACCAGTGCGGCCTGTCAAACGATGGCCAAGTTCTTCAACTAACTTGGTCTACTACCAGTGCGGCCTGTCAAACGATGGCCAAGTCCTTCAACTAACTTGGTCTACTACCAGTGCGGCACGTCAAGGGATGGTTAAGTCTGTCAGCTAACTCAGCCTACTTCTAGTGCAGTCTATCTTCGAATAATAAAGATAAAAACTACAACTGTACACCTGCAAGGATATGTGTGCAAGGAGGATGGTATGCAGCTAGGAACTGTAACTGAAATCACTGTTTAGAACCTTTCTTTTTTTTGAAATACAGCTACTGAGCTAGATCATAAATAGATAGGGTGTTAATATTTAAAAAGTGATGTCTGTTTATACAATTAGGAAGAGTAGAATGCAGTGTGCTAGGTAATTTTACAAAGACCATAATTGCTATATGCTAAAAATGTATTCTTTAAAACAACCAGAGAAATTTCAATCTGTTGAAGATGACATGATGAAAAATAAGGTAGACTTGAATTTTGAAAACAATTGCATGTGCATTCATTTATTTGTATTTGACAATAAACCAAGTTATCTTTATCGTGTTTGTTAAGTAAAATTGTTATTGCCTTTAATATATTTTAAATAATCTTTTTTGTATAAATTTCAAAAATCTTTTTTTTTTTAATTTTAATGAGAAGCTTTTTAAAAGCTTATAACTGAGTAAATCCACAACGGGTTAACATACAGTGTATAATTTCACTGGAACTCTTACAAAAGTTTTTATTAATAGGTATAACTTTTTATAGTTATAACTTTTTTAGGTATAACTTTTCTATAACTTTTTTATAACTTTCTTGGGGTATAACTTTTTTGTAACTTTTTCATAACTTTATAATAGGTATAACTTTTTTTAGTTATAACTTTTCAATGGGTATAACTTTTTTGTAACTTTTTCATAACTTTATAAAAGGTATAACTTTTTTTAGTTATAACTTTTCCTGGGTATAACTTTTTCCGGGTATAACTTTTTTGTAACTTTTTCATAACTTTTTTTGGGTATAACTTTTTTGTAACTTTTCCACTGTTTATTTGGGTATAACTAAAGTATAACTTTGTAACTTTTTTATAACTTTTTGTGTAACTTTTAATAAGTATAACTTTTTGTAGTTATAACTTTTTTGTAACTTTTATGTACTTGCTGTATTTATGTTGAATAAAGGGTGAAAAGTTATACAAAAGTTATAACTTTTTTGTAACTAAGTTATAACTAAATTATACCTCACTTAAAACATGCCATTCCAAACTCCGATAACTTAGTTATAACTTTTTTGTAACTTTTTTTAGTTACAAAAGTTATAACTCAGTTATAACTTTTTTCGGTATGGGTCAATAAGAAGCTGAACCTTACGTCGCAGGTTCCAATCCCATTGCTAAATGCTTTAGACAGGTTACTCCTATGAGACTGCATAAACCAAGATTCTGTGTCACGGTAGGTGTTAGCACAAAATGGATCTCATACTTCTTAAAGGCAATAAGTGCTGAGTACAAGTCTATATTTGCAGCTAATACCATCCCAAGTGGTGGCACCATGAAATGACTGAAAAATGTATGATTAAGGCAAATAAACAAACATTAAACCATTACAGCAGTCTTATCAAACAAAAAAGCAAACTTTCTATTATTACAATTTTTTTAAACAAATTTCTTTTGCAATTTAACTGAGCAATATTTGTCCTTTTTGTCAGTAAAGTATGATATTAAATAATTAAGACTTTTTGAGAACATCTATTTATAGCGAGTCCAGACAGCAGCACAAATCCCTGCCCATAATGCGAGCTCTTATGATAACACCTTGGCAAAAGAAGATTGTGACTTGCACATTGCTACACACAATTTTTCCGCAGTATACTTTGGACCCACAGTGCTTAGCTTCTTTATAATGTTTAAGCTACATTCAAAATTCATGTCTATTGAATTTGAATTAGCTATCCTTACTCATGTTCCCATGGAGCTAATGGGAAGTAATTTAACGAGCAGTGAATTCATTCGTATTAAACATTTGAATAAACTCTCAGTGTGAACACTGAGCATGGATGCACCAAATGTCAAATGCGGCTTGACAAGCACAATCTAAATTAAAACTAAATAAGTATCTGCCCTCACCCTTACAGTCACACTGTCAATATATAATTAGTTGAATATATTCTGAAACATTAAGTGCAGTTTGAATTATAGAGTATGAATACTATGATAGATAGTAGGGCTGTTGAAATTACATCCTCAAATTTAAAAAATAAAATATAAAGCTGTAGGGATTTACAAGGCAAACAGAGAGCGTCTGAACTGTAAAACAGATAATATATCGGTGTGTCTGTGTATTTCTAATAACATCAATGTATGTCACTGTCATGTAATCAGTAGTGTAAATTTTAAGTAATAAAAATATTCTAACCTTCATTCCAATGGTCCAAGCCGGTAGAGTCTATAACATAACCTAGTCCTGGATTCCGGGAATATTATTTCCGGTATGGTTTTTTGTAATAGAACACATATTCGATCCCGATGCAATATACTTTATGTGTGGCAACTAATTCGATTTTTAATCGGAGACCTAATATTATGACATCCAAGCGAAAGTACGATTTCACTAAGTTTGTGGTATTTAATAGTAAACATAATAAATTTCATGACCTAATAGTATCACTTCTACAGTTCTATACACAAGCATGCCAAGGTAGAACTAGTGACCTACTTCAGTACTTAGCATGTGCACGTACTGCAGAATATTAATTAAATTGATTAAGTATGTTAATCTACCGAGACAAAAAGAAGATTGTTATAAGGAATCCAGCCCATAAAAAGCTAGGTAATTAGTCTCTAAATGTGAACCTGGATAAAAGGAATTAGGTCCTAGAAGTAAAATAACGTTCAACGAGCAATATATGATGATATAGGTGTTCAACATAACCTAATAAAATCTTCAACTGTGCCATTACTCACATATCTCATGAAAAAAAATCATCGGAAACTAAAATCCGATACACAGGGAAACCTAGTAATCCAGTCATGGTTTAACAGATCCCAGTCACCGAACAGTGTAACCCAGCCACTGAACTACATATCCCAGTCACTATTCAACATAACACAGTCATGGTTGAAAATAAACAAGTCTCTAAGCTACCTAAATCCAGTAACAGTTCCACATAAATAAGTCTCTTAACAACCTAACCCAGTCACGGTTCTACATAAACAAGCCTCTAAAGTACCTATCCCAGTCACGGTTCTACATAAACAAGTCTCTAAACAACATAACCCAGTCACAGTTCTACATAAAGAAGTCTCTAAACTACATAAACTAGTCACGGTTCAATATAAACAAGTCTCTAAACTACATAACCCAGTCACGGTTCTACATAAACAAGTCTCTAAACTACATAACCTAGTCACGGTTCAATATAAACAAGTCTCTAAACTACATAACCTAGTCACGGTTCTACATAAACAAGTCTCTAAACTACATAACCCAGATTCTGTTATACATAAACAAGTCTCTAAACTACATAACCCAGTCATGGTTCTACATGACAAAGTCTCTAAACTACATAACCCAGTCACGGTTCTTCATAAACAAGTCTCTAAACTACATAACCCAGTCACGGTTCTACATAAACAAGTCTCTAAACTACATAACCCAGTCACGGCTCTACATAAAGAAGTCTCTAAACTACAGAACCTAGTCACGGTTCTACATAAACAAGTCTCTAAACTACATAACCCAGTCACGGTTCTACATAAACAAGTCTCTAAACTACATAACCCAGACTCTGTTCTACATAAACAAGTCTCTAAACTACATAACCCAGTCATGGTTCTACATGACAAAGTCTCTAAACTACATAACCCAGTCACGGTTCTACATAAACAAGTCTCTAAACTACATAACCCAGTCACGGTTCTACATAAACAAGTCTCTAAACTACATAACCCAGTCATGGCTCTACATAAAGAAGTCTCTAAACTACAGAACCTAGTCACGGTTCTACATAAACAAGTCTCTTAACTACCTAACCCAGTCACGGTTCTACATAAACAAGTCTCTAAACTACATAACCCAGTCACGGTTCTACATAAAGAAGTCTCTAAACTACATAACCCAGTCACGGTTCTACATAAACAAGTCTCTAAACTACATAACCCAGTCACGGCTCTACATAAAGAAGTCTCTAAACTACATAACCCAGTCATGGTTTTACATGACAAAGTCTCTAAATTACATAACCCTGTCACGGTTCTACATAAAGAAGTCTCTAAACTACATAACCCAGTCACGGTTCTACATAAACAAGTCTCTAAACTACATAACCAAGTCACGGCTCTACATAAAGAAGTCTCTAAACTACAGAACCTAGTCACGGTTCTACATAAACAAGTCTCTAAACTACATCACCCAGTCACGGTTCTACATAAACAAGTCTCTAAACTACATAACCCAGACTCTGTTCTACATAAACAAGTCTCTAAACTACATAACCCAGTCACGGTTCTACATAAAGAAGTCTCTAAACTACATAACCCAGTCACGGTTCTACATAAACAAGTCTCTAAACTACATAACCCAGTCATGGCTCTACATAAATAAGTCTCTAAACTACAGAACCTAGTCACGGTTATACATATACAAGTCTCTTAACTACATAACACAGTCACGGTTCTACATAAAGAAGTCTCTAAACTACATAACCCAGTCACGGTTCTACATAAAGAAGTCTCTTAACTACATAACCCAGTCACGGTTCTACATAAACAAGTCTCTAAACTACATAACCCAGTCACGGCTCTACATAAAGAAGTCTCTAAACTACATAACCTAGTCATGGTTCTACATAAACAAGTCTCTTAACTACATAACCCAGTCACGGTTTTACATAAACAAGTCTCTAAACTACATAACCCAGTCACGGTTCTACATAAACAAGTCTCTAAACTACATAACCCAGACTCTGTTCTACATAAAGAAGTCTCTAAACTACATAACCTAGTCACGGTTCTACATAAACAAGCCTCTAAAGTACCTATCCCAGTCACGGTTCTACATAAACAAGTCTCTTAACAACATAACCCAGTCACGGTTCTACATAAACAAGCCTCTAAAGTACCTATCCCAGTCACGGTTCTACATAAACAAGTCTCTAAACAACATAACCCAGTCACAGTTCTACATAAAGAAGTCTCTAAACTACATAAACTAGTCACGGTTCAATATAAACAAGTCTCTTAACTACCTAACCCAGTCACAGTTTTACATAAACAAGTCTCTAAATTACATAACCCAGTCATGGTTCTACATAAACAAGTCTCTAAACTACATAACCCAGTCACGGTTCTACATAAACAAGTCTCTAAACTACATAACCCAGTCATGGTTCTACATAAAGAATTCTCTAAACTACATTACCCAGTCACGGTTCTACATAAAGAAGTCTCTAAACTACATAACCTAGTCACAGTTCAATATAAACAAGTCTCTTAACTACCTAACCCAGTCACGGTTCTACATAAACAAGTCTCTAAACTACATAACCCAGTCACGGTTCTACATAAACAAGTCTCTAAACTACATAACCCAGTCACGGTTCTACATAAACAAGTCTATAAACTACCTAACCCAGTCACGGTTCAACATCACTAAGTCTGTAAACTACCTAACCCAGTGACGGTTCAACATAACCAAGTCTATAAACTACCTAACCCAGTCACGGTTCGACATGACCAAGTCACTAAACAACCTAACCCAGTCACGGTTCAACATCACCAAGTCTTTAAACTACCTAACCCAGTCACGGTTCAACATAACCAAGTCTCTTAACTACCTTACTCAGTCACGGTTCAACCTAACCAAGTCTACAAACTACCTAACCCAGTCACGGTTCAAAATAAACAAGTTTCTAAACTACCTAACCCAGTCATGGTTCAAGTGTTATCCAAGGTCCAGTCTGTTACATTCCTTCTTTCTTAAAAGGTCTTCACCCTTGACATAACCCAAGTTCTTTGTAGCCTCTGGCAGGAATTTCACCTGCAAGCCTAGGAGTGGTCAACGACACCAAATCTGTAAAGTAGAGAAGAAAATGCAGCGGACTAGACCGAGCCACATTCCTCCCTACTTTAAAGTCTTTTACTCTCCAAAGACCCAAACCCAGACTCATCTTAGCAGGTCTTTCACGTCAATTCCAGGGCATGGCTCCAAATGTAAAGGTAGAGGAGAAAATGCTGCAGACCAGACCGGGATTCAACCCGGGCCCCCTGAAACTCTTGATAGGTGCTCTACCAACTGAGCAATCTGGCCATGGGTTATCGAGCCTGGCTGACCGCCACAGTTACATGCAATTAAAAAGCTTAATTTGCGAGCATTGTTACTAAACTAAACCAAAATACTTGTATTCAATCTAATCATACCGCTTTATCATTTCGGGATTAACCAGTATCTGCAGCAATTGGGTCCAGTCAATGAGAGTCATCAAGATAACAAGAAATATGTCCATAGGACATGAATGCTCTACTGAGGGTATACTAGAAATGCAAAGTTAAAACATAGGTAATCAAAGATTACGAAGCTAACCTCGAGGAATGTTATTGGTTTAAGTAATGCAAATCTCACATCATATTTTCTTAACACTTTGTAATTATTCTGACAACAATATTCAAGCATGTTCTGCTTAAATAAGTCTAGAAGTTCAATAGAGAATGACCATGCTCCAAAAACTTTAACCTGATCACTCATGTGGAAAATGTAGGTCAGATCCAGCATCCGAAGGAAGTCTGGTAGTGTCCATCTCTAGATGCATCATCCATGCAAGTTTGGTCCAGGAAGGGCTAATAGTTACTTGGGAATGGACTTGCTCCTAAAACTTTAACCTGGGACGCCGATGCTAACGCCAAAGCCGAGGCTATAGCATAAGCTCATTTGACTTCGTTTTCATCGTTTAATAACATCAAGTACTCATACAATCTAATTAAAATTAGATGTTAGATCCGCTCGCATACTCGCTACACTAACATCTAACAACATCCAATTGAGGGTCACGTCAGAGGTCAAATTCGGAACGGCTCTAGACTTATTCGCTTCAACAATATACGATAGTTTTGCCAGCAACGATTTGATTGGTTGATAGAATTTGACCTCTGACGTGACCCTCAATGGGTTGTTGTTAGATGTTAGTGTAGAGAGTATGTGCGCGGATCTAACATCTAATTTTAATTAGATTGGTACTCATATACCAATATGTAAACTATGGTTCAAATAAGAATTACAAGTAAAGCGATCTGGAGTGCATTTAATTTGACTGAACTCAAAATTTACAGGGTTTATGAGTTTATCTACATTAAGCAGACACACTGGATCAGCTCTGATAGAGTCCATTTGTATGTCATAACAATTAAATTTCATCAGATACTGATCAAACAAGAAATCTGTGAGCCAATGCTCACTAGTAATACCCCCACTCTGATGTAAATAAGCACTATCATATTAATATACACTTACAGGCAGATCCACAGAAAAATATGAAGTTGACATCAGATTCATATAAAAATTAATTCCACCATATGGCATGCTTAAACAAAGAGTGTAGTACAATTTCAAACATCTGCTATATATAGTTAATGAGAAAATTTGTTATGTATGAAACCGATGGATGCAGGAAATTGACATCGAATTTGAATAACCAGAAGTCTCTGTCGAGACTGTAGCTCTACTGGTTTGTACTTAAAACAAAGGATGAGAAAAGAAGCCATTGCCATCAGACCAAAACTGTAGTAGCTTTAAAAGGAATTTCACAGAAAATTCTATTTTTAGTAACCATGGCAACACTGTTCATCGAAATCAAAAAACCGATGCACTATTTTATGTATCTTAGTGTCGTCTACTTGTGTGCCAATTAATATTGAAATCAGACCAAAACTGTAGAAGGAGTAGCGTTTTAAAGAATTTCACAGTAAATCCTATTTTTAGTAACCATGGCAACACCGTTCATCGAAATCAAAAACCGATGCACTATTTTATGTATCTTAGTGTCGTCTACTTGTGTGCCAAATAATATTGAAATCAGACCAAAACTGTAGAAGGAGTAGTGTTTTAAAGGAATTTCACAGAAAATTCTATTTTTAGTAACCAAGGAAATACCGTTCATTGAAATAAAACACCGATGCACTATTTTATGTATCTTAGTGTCGTCTTCTTGTGTGCCGAGTAATACTGAAATCAGACCAAGACTGTAGAAGGAGTAGCGTTTTAAAGGAATTTCACAGAATATTCTATTTTTAGTAACCAAGGAAATACCGTTCATCGAAATCAAAAACCGATGCACTATTTTATGTATCTTAGTGTCATCTACTTGTGTGCCAAGTAATATTGAAATCAGACCAAGACTGTAGAAGGAGTAGCGTTTTAAAGGAATTTCACAGAAAATTCTATTTTTAGTAACCAAGGAAATACCGTTCACGGAAATAAAAAACCGATGCACTATTTTATGTATCTTAGTGTCGTCTACTTGTGTGCCAAGTAATATTGAAATCAGACCAAAACTGTAGAAGGAGTAGCGTTTTAGAGGAATTTCACAGAAAATTCTATTTTTAGTAACAAGGAAATACCGTTCATCGAAATAAAAAAATTGATGCACTATTTTATGTATCTTAGTGTAGTCTACCTGTGTGCCAAGTAACATTGAAATCAGATCAAAACTGTAGAAGAAGAAGCATTTTAAAGGAATTTCACAGAAAATTCTATTTTTAGTAACCATGGCAAAACCGTTCATCGAAATCAAAAACCGATGCACTATTTTATGTATCTTAGTGTAGTCTACTTGTGTGCCAAATTATATTAAAATCAGACCAAAGCTGTAGGAGGAGTAGCGTTTTGAAAAATTGTTTACAGACGGACAGACAGACAGACGGACGGACGACGGACACCTTACTATCGCATAAGCTCTTCTGGTCTCTGACCAGTAGAGCTAAAAATGTATCCCACTATATGGCATGCCTCAGAGAAGATTGTGTTAACATTTCAAGCATCCAAGAGGAATTGCTGAGAAATCTGCGACGAAAATTTGTTACCAACAGACACACAGACAGGCACACAAGGGTAAAACAGTATACCCCCATCTCCTTCGGAGCAGAGGTATAAATATACCTGTAAACCATATACCAATAGCAAACTTGTAAAAATATATAATTTATACAGTTACTGATGAAGAGCAAAACAAATTTGTTAACTCAGTCAATCAAAACATAAAACTGCTATATCACTGGGTATAGAAGTTCTTCGACTTTTCTATATGTGATGTTCTTGACAATGGAATTGGAAGCTGCGGTAATGATTCTTGCCTAAACAAGCAACACATCTTTAAAATATCAAACTTCTTCATTAAAACTCTGTCCTGTCCTAAAAGAGAATGAAAATAAATAAGGGTAAGAATGAAATTCTTTTGAATATTAGTCATTTTAATAGCACTTCAGATGTGACTAATTAAATTATGGATATAAAGACTGGTCTCCACATATGGTTTACCTTAAATGTTAATAAGTTGATTGGTTATCAAAGAATCACAAATTCACTTTAAAATATGCATATCTATTTTCTTTACGGTAATTTCCCATGGAAAAGTGAACTGCCTATATAGGCAGTTATTAGGCAGTTCTTTAGCAGTTTTACAAATTTTTAGCAGTTTTCAAACAGTTTCATGCAGTTTGGTTTTTACTGCTCTTCAGTAACTGCTAGGGCTTTGAGAGTAAACAGTTTTCCTTAGCAGTTTTTAACGTAGGTCGCGGGTTTGCTGATGTCATTAAAACTGGGTACGCAATTTATATGATTTGGGCGACTTTCTTGTGCACATCTGATTATGACGTCACGGTGAGAAAGGGAAAAATTCAGTACATTATCTAGCTATACCTTTTATTGAAATTGGTTGTTTAGTGTAACCGTATACAAAGAACATGCTGAAGTTATAAAAAATGATGAAGGCCTATTTTGATTCGAATGACCATCATTGAAAGTGTTAGATAGCGTTTCATTATGTGTTATCAATCACATTATGTGTTTTCAAACGTATATTCTCGGGTCTATTCTGAAAGCACGTGTACTTGATTCGGAAATAAATTTTAACCCTTGTATCATGTATGATTTATAAATATTGAATACATGTATTAAATGTGTATAATTATAAAACACTCCGAATTACACTCGATTCCCCCTCCTCAGAAACGCACTCATTTTAGTGTACACTTTCAGTGGAAATGCAATAACAAACTGTTTATTACTATTGTTACATGTATCTACACAACCATATATGGGATGCATGTCTTTGTTTTCATTAATTTTATCTCCGTAAACAGCGTCAAACCTCTGCTCGCCTATGGAAAGTCGAACTCAATTATGAAACGGTATGTGCTACACCCTATATGTGCATGTTGATTTAATCGAAATATTTACTAATCAGAGGCACATAAAGAATTAATTTAATAAAAATGGAAATCTGAAAAGGAAGAAGAACGTGTTTCAAATTTATCGATGTCTGCTTATTCCATGATTCTCCACGCTTTAGATAGTGATAATGCAAGTGAAGATTAAGTGAGGCAGACGTCGAGAATAAAAACAAATTGCAGGCCGTCTCTTTTTACACCGTGTATATCCCTACATGCGGGGTGTATACTATGTTGTACGCGGGGTGTATGCTTCTTAATGATATTTCAGACAATGATACTATGGAGTAAAAAGAGGGTATACACCCCGTGTACAACATGTTGCATACACCCCGGACACAACATTGATTTTTCGTCAATATCTTTATATACGAACTGTTTTATTTACAGACATTTTGTACTAACGTTTATATTGTAAACATGTATTTAACAATAATATAAAAGTGATGATAAAGCAAAGCTTTGTTCTGATATTTGATCACAAACACAGTGTAGCGTCAATCTTGCTCCGATCCTCGGAATTGTGTTGAGGTGTTTGATAAAAGTAGAAGGTGTCCAGTGGTTTCATAGGTATCCATATACTCCTTAGTTAATGCTTTCTTCCGTAGGCATATGCTTTGTGGCGAAAAATATCAGTAAGTTGAGAAAATGGACGAAGAACATACATTGACCCACTTTTCCTCGCTTCGGAAGCATACACCCCGCGCACAACATAGTACTGGCATGTTGGGATATACACGGTGTTTTATGTATCAGTCGAAAACAAAAATCATGTATTTAAAAACAGCGTAAAGAGATAAAAGGGTAACGGTATTACTAACTTGCAATACAAAAATCCAAAATTGTTAAACCCCTTAGAAAAACAGAAGGGGGGGGGGGGGCTCGATACTCCGATTGCCTGTTTAAGTAACAGCACGCGTTGTTGTTAGTTACATGTACATAATTTATTCGCCGCGTTGCTTTCCATGTTCATTCAGTAGAATGAATGTTATATGTATACATTGAAAGTCTAAGAACGAAATAAAAACGCTTTTTTCTATCCTTATACGTGTAAGCATAAAATAAAATCAAGTTAAGTTTTATTTTAGTTATTCGCTGCCTCTTTTTAAACTTAAACAAAAACATTTCTCAATATAAACACTGAATGCATTAATGCTTATACTCGGGAGGATATTTGGCGGAAATTGATTCAGAAGAAGTTATTGTTGATTTGATAGCCTTGCTGAATTTACTAAAGAAAAGGGATATATACAAAGCGTAAAAAAACATATTTCGGGGTTGGGGGGTGTTAGTAGTCCTTGACTTATAAATTATCTTCATACCTACGACTTTTTAAGCAAACTAAGATCACAGATTTGCGATTTCAACGGGGATGGGGAGTCTTACTTTTCCAGAGGGGAATAGGGCTACAAGATCACTTTTATTTTGCAAATTCCGGCGAGAATCCGCGCATGAATAAAAAAAAAGAAACGGTAAGAAATAAACACATCAAAAAAAAAATAATATATATATATATATATATAGTTGAAAATAGTTCACAGTCGATGTCACACAGGTGAAAATAATTATAAAAGAAAAAGAAAATGAAGTTTCCAAATTTCATTTAACACAAGCGCTTTCTTGATTTCATAATCCGTCTTCAGGTGTACATAAATTGAACTGATTGTTTTGCTTAGTAACGTTAACTATGACGTCATGACGTCATGAGAGTCTTTGCAGGGAAGGAAGTAATCTATGACGTCATAGTATGGCTACGTTACGTAAAAGTTAGGGAAAATCAAATTGGACAATAATGGACAATAAATCACATATTTTTCAGTCTCAATAAACAAAGCAAACAGAAATTCTAATTGATGATATATAAAATTAGGTAATTTCTCAATGTTAATGTTTGTTCAGTTTTGGTGAAAAAAGATTTATGAAGTAGTTTTCTTTTGCTAATCTCATTGCAGTGGAATCGTTCCTAAGTTTATAAAAGGGGAACACACAATAGTTTCCTTGTGAGCAAATATCGAAATGTTCACTGCATGGCGTGTTTCTGAGGCTCGGATTGTTAATTTGTTGGCGATGTACGCGCATGCGGGCGGTTAATTGGGTCCCGGTCTGGCCGATGTATTCCTCTCCGCAGTTGTTACACGTAATACAATAAAGGAGGTTTTTGCTCTTACAGGTCATATTTTCATTCACAAGAAATGTTTTTCCACACTTGAAAATAATAGAGGATCCTGTTCGTAGGTTAGGACAGGTACCGCATCTCGGATCACCGCATCTTGTTACGGAATATTGTTCTGGAGTGGTGTTGAATTTAGCTCTGGTCAATAGTCTTTTTAAATTTGGCGGTTGTCTTTGGCTGCGAATCAAATCCGATTTTGGTATAAGTTGATGAAGATCATTATCCCTTTCAATGATGGTAAAATTCTTTCTTGCCTCTTGAAATATATTAATGTGTTTCGGATTGAATGTTGTTACAAAAGGGATTAAGAATGGATCTTTGTCCTTTTTTCTGGTTGTTCTTAAAATATGCTGCAGAATTTTCTTGGATTCTTCTATGGCAGAAAGGATAAGATTTTCTGGATAATGTTGTGCTAGAAGAAATGTTTTTAGTTCGGTCAACCTTTTATTTCTAGTTTCTGTATCTTTCACAATCATACAAATCCTTCTGGCTAAGTTGTAAGGGATATTTCTTTTGGTGTGAGTAGGATGACACGAAGTGAAGTTTAGATATTGGTGCGTATCCGTGGTTTTATAAAAAATATCCGTTAAAATAAGTGAGTTTTGCTTTGTGACCAAAACCAATTACTGGAAAAGTGGAAAAAAGATACGCACGAGGAAGAAGAAAAGTCTACACAAATTTGGACCAAGAAAAAGGCATTTTATGATCATTATGAAGAAAACTATGGAACCGTTGACTTGGACAGAAACCAGAAACCGAAAAAAAGCAAACCATTGAAATCAAACCAGAGTCAGGAACAGACATACTGTAAAACTTATGCCGAAAGCGTAAGTAATAACACCATTCAACATGGAAAATTTTTCAAGCAAAAATGGAGACCGTCCCCAACATCTGATGTCAAAAGTTACCATCAGAATTCTAATTTCAATCAAAATCAAAGGGACCAAGGACTACAGGAACCGAGATTTCAGCAAGAATTTCCCCACAACAATAAGGCAAACTACAAACCCAAGAACAACAACAATAACAACAGCAACAAAAAGAAAAACCAAGGTAAGCCTTTTTTGTGGAAGGGCAAAATTCAGAAATATCGATGGAAAAGCTGGGCGTAAAAAAAGTGGACCCAAAAATCATTAATATTTCAAGTAAAACGTTTACTCAAGAGGAAAAAGAATTGTTAGAAAAGGGCTTTAAATTTACACCAACACCCAACCCCGACAATCAAAACCTAGAAAAGGATATAGATGAATTCTGTAGAAAACTGCGTTTAAGAGAATTTTTTGGACGGGTAAATAAAGATGACGATTGTATTGTGAGAAATAAAAAAAGGGACGACAATACAAAAAGGACGTAACAAGGATTTAGATGACTATATAGATGTTCTGAAGTCCACAAAATCATCTTTGCTAAACAAAAATCCTGTGAAAAACAATTTGAGTGTAAAACATAAAAACGCTCTACAGGAATTACAAAAAGAAACGGAAATTATCTTCAAAGAAGCGGACAAAGGAGGAGCAATAGTTTGTATGGACAAACCTTTCTATAAATCCCTAGTTCTTCAACAACTGAGTGATGATAATTTCTACATCAAATTGCCTGATAATCCTGACAAAACAATCATGAGGCAGCTCAAACAATTATGCAAAAAACATCAAAATTTATTAAAAAAGGATGAGCTTGACTATTTAATAAACTTTGAAATGAAAACAAGCAACTTTTATGGACTACCTAAAATACATAAAAGCAGTGATATTAAAACGGCCATAGAGGAACAGAACGGAACATACATTGCTACTGAAGAACCAACAGATCTGAAACTTCGACCAATTGTGGCTGGTCCTGCGTGTCCCACTCATAGACTGAGTAATTTTATAGATATACTCTTGAAGGATTTGTGTGAAAAAGTCCCGAGCTACATACGAGATAGCATGGATTTTTTAAACAAAATTCCCGAAAACGTGGAGCCAGATACACTACTTGTAACCTTTGATGTGAAGAGTTTATATACTAATATTCCACATGATCTTGGACTAGAAGCCATAAAATATTGGATTGAAAAGTACCCAGAGTTAATTCCAAGAAACATTTCTTCAGAATTTATCCTAGACTCAGTTAGATTTATACTGGAAAACAACACATTTCATTTTGATGGAGATTTTTATAAACAGATCAAAGGAACCGCCATGGGGACTAAAATGGCACCAACATACAGCATCCTTGTTATGGGATTCTTTGAAGAAACATTGTATCAAAAAGTTTCCGATGAATTAGGCCAAGAAATTGGAAAACATTTAAGGGATTATTGGAAACGATTTTTAGATGACTGTTTCCTATTTTGGAACAAATCAGAAGAGGATTTACAAACACTCTACACGCTACTAAATTCAATAAACCCAAATCTTCAATTCACAATGGAGCACAGTGATTCCTCTATTCCTTTCCTTGACGTCATGGTCACAAAGCAAAACTCACTTATTTTAACGGATATTTTTTATAAAACCACGGATACGCACCAATATCTAAACTTCACTTCGTGTCATCCTACTCACACCAAAAGAAATATCCCTTACAACTTAGCCAGAAGGATTTGTATGATTGTGAAAGATACAGAAACTAGAAATAAAAGGTTGACCGAACTAAAAACATTTCTTTTAGCACAACATTATCCAGAAAATCTTATCCTTTCTGCCATAGAATAATCCAAGAAAATTCCGCAGCATATTTTAAGAACAACCAGAAAAAAGGACAAAGACCCATTCTTAATCCCTTTTGTAACAACATTCAATCCGAAACACATTAATATATTTCAAGAGGCAAGAAAGAATTTTACCATCATTGAAAGGGATAATGATCTTCATCAACTTATACCAAAATCGGATTTGATTCGCAGCCAAAGACAACCGCCAAATTTAAAAAGACTATTGACCAGAGCTAAATTCAACACCACTCCAGAACAATATTCCGTAACAAGATGCGGTGATCCGAGATGCGGTACCTGTCCTAACCTACGAACAGGATCCTCTATTATTTTCAAGTGTGGAAAAACATTTCTTGTGAATGAAAATATGACCTGTAAGAGCAAAAACCTCCTTTATTGTATTACGTGTAACAACTGCGGAGAGGAATACATCGGCCAGACCGGGACCCAATTAACCGCCCGCATGCGCGTACATCGCCAACAAATTAACAATCCGAGCCTCAGAAACACGCCATGCAGTGAACATTTCGATATTTGCTCACAAGGAAACTATTGTGTGTTCCCCTTTTATAAACTTAGGAACGATTCCACTGCAATGAGATTAGCAAAAGAAAACTACTTCATAAATCTTTTTTCACCAAAACTGAACAAACATTAACATTGAGAAATTACCTAATTTTATATATCATCAATTAGAATTTCTGTTTGCTTTGTTTATTGAGACTGAAAAATATGTGATTTATTGTCCATTATTGTCCAATTTGATTTTCCCTAACTTTTACGTAACGTAGCCATACTATGACGTCATAGATTACTTCCTTCCCTGCAAAGACTCTCATGACGTCATGACGTCATAGTTAACGTTACTAAGCAAAACAATCAGTTCAATTTATGTACACCTGAAGACGGATTATGAAATCCAGAAAGCGCTTGTGTTAAATGAAATTTGGAAACTTCATTTTCTTTTTCTTTTATAATATATATATATATATATATATATATATATATATATATATATATATATATATATATATATATATATATATAAAAGAAACTAAAGGACTGATTCTTAAAATCCGTATTTTTTTTTTGCTCTGTATACAGGATCGATATTCACAACGTCAAGCGTGACGTCGCGATATTTTATGACGTTATTCTTAAAAATGCTACATTTTTCAATATAAAAGCAATTATCTTCAATTTAATTACGAGAAAACAAACCCGAAGACATATTAATTTTTTCACATAGAATTATTTCAAATCAATTCTATTTTTAAATACCAAAGGATAAACAAATTTGTCTGAACGATTTAAAAGTTATTGATATTTTTTTAATCAAAACCTTGTCTGAATACAAGCCAAAAACGACGTTTTTCCTATACAATTCAATGGAATACCGTTGAAAATGTTACTACAACAATGACATCTTTGGAATTCAATTACACAAAAACGGTGCAGACGAATTTTATAAAATTTTCAGAGAATGGAAATCAAAGGTGGAGAAATCATATAGGCAATTTTCATGGTATGTTTTCGAACACTTTTAAAAGCCCTGTAAACCCGCGACCTACGTTAAGCAGTAATTAGTGTCCCTAACAGTTATATCTTAGCTGCACATGCTTGAGGACAAGACAGTTTTCCTAAACAGTTTTGTAAGCAGTATATAGGCAGTTCCCTTGTATAATTTGATTGGGTTCAAGAGAAATTTTAATGTTGGGCTCAATGTTCCAACAAATATAAACAACAGGAACCCAACAACTGCCCGCCAAAATTGAATTCTGGGTGCAATGTTGTATTGTTGAACAAAGGCTATAAACCATTGAAGAGGGAGCCTGCTGGTCTGAGAATTAGCTTTAGAATTATTGAAATAATGATGTGGACATTTAACAATTGGTAAGTATACAGAATAAAAAGATAAATTGAATAAATATATATGTCAATTCTATTTGAATAGCATTAATTAATTACAATCTGTTTCTATTATAATTCCTTTCCATTTACAGACTTTTGGATGAGGAGTGGGACAAATGAAATTCTAGTTTGCATACACTGAAATACATTTTTGTGTCTCTTTCAAGAAAAAGAACTGAGATCAATGGATGATCTATAAACCCAAGCAATTATGATTCCCAAAATTAATGTACATGCAGTACTTTTGTGATTTAAGAAAACCCAATAATTGCTGGAATCATTAAGAATTGAAACCATGCAGCTATGCAATGTAGCTATGTATACTCCAGTGCTGTATAATCAGGACTTAATGTGGGATGAAGTGGATATTGACCTTGCTGTTTCTTTCGACATATTTTAATGGTGTTGAATAGTTGAATCTTAATTGTTGAACATTATAATCTCTGGGATGTATGTTTTCTAAATAGTCAGTGAGTATAACTGCATGCATGATTGTTTATGTAATTAAAATAAGATACATTTAAAATTACAGATGCATAAAACAGTGTTTGAAAATTTTCAAACATTGAACATCATAGCAATCTCTGATTGCTTGATTGTGTAGTTATACAACTGTACAAAATACAATAAATTAAAATGTAACAATTGATGTATTATTGCTTAGTATTTCAAATTTGCTACCAGAAAATGCCCTTGTGACTCATTAATATTTATGTGGTAAAAGGAAAGTAGATAAGCAGTATATAACTGTTTACTGGAAGTCCACTAGCAGTTGGCAAAAACTGCTTAAGTAACTACCTATGGACTGCTTAAGTAACTGCATATGAACTGCTTAAGTAACTGCCTATGAACTGGTAAGAAACTGCCTATGAACTGGTAAGAAACTGGTAAGGCTAAGAAAACTGATTATAAATTGCAAAAGGTTTGAAAGCAGTTTGTATAACCATTAGCAATCTGGGGAAGGTTAAGTAACTGCTCTAGAACTGCTAACATGTTCAAACTGTTAAGGTTAAGAAACTGCTTAATAACTGCCTTCCACTTTGCCATGGGTTATCCTGAAAAAATAAAATTTATCATACCCATCTTCCAGTGATGTCAAAACCTTTCCATTTTGGCAGTTTTTCAAACTATAAAGGTAACATCATGGAGAACTGAACATACCCCTAAAATCAGTGAAAAAACAATAAAAAAGCTCATTGAAGAATGCTTAACATGATAAGTCAATGGAATAGGTTTTGTGTGTTGAAAAGGGGAAGTGGAATTAGATTGTGTGCTTTTTTAATGTATGCAATATACAGTGTATCACTGGGGGAGTTACCCAGGCCAGGAATATTTCTTAACATGCAGTTAAGAGAAATAGTCCTGGTGGAGGCGAACTGGAAAAATACATTAAATCGTTATTCTCAAGATATTCAAGATAAAATCTTAAAAAAACAAAACAAATTTGTTTGGGACTCAACAATGAGGGTTAAGAGGTTAAAATTTTGGTATCATTTGAAAAAGTCTTGTAATAAGGAATGCACATCTGAAATGAATGCTGACCCTAACACGGAAAATTAAAAAAATCTATGGTTATGTGAGATTTAAGTTTTTCAAAGGTAGTCATAATTCAAGATCAAGGTCATGAGGCAAACATTCAACAAGAGGCCCATGGGCCACATCACTCACCAAAGCACTGTGGCTAGGAAAAAAAGCAGAAATCAGTTTATGATTAAAGTTTAACCCAAAAGTGGTCCCAACCAATTAAAGGAAAAAGGGTATGATTTGATCAAAGTTCAGTCTACACTAACCTAAGGATGCTTGGATATTTCTTTGACTACCTGTGGCTTTATTGACCTTTACATTTGAACTTACTTTGTGCCCCCAAACTAAAATAAGACCAATCATGGCTTTGCTGTCCAAACATTGATTTGCCATTCTGGCCCACCCTATCCCTGAGGGTCATGATTTGAGCAATTGAGCTACTGACTAGTGAATTTTAGGGGTGGGCAAGTGAAATTTTATCGATCACTTGCCCATGGGCAAGTGACTTAAAAAAGCCATATGATCTACTTAGTATTTGTCTTCCTCTTCAATTTAAAAATATTTATATTAAAATACAGTATTAGGTTATGGTAGGACAAGCAAAAATTCAGGTTTTGCAAGTGAATTTTGACCATGTACTTGCCCTTGGACAAGTGCCTTAAAAATCTGTCAGTCAGTCCCTGAATATAAATGTATTTATCATATTTGTAATAGCACCTTTTATAATTTCATTATTTTACCTCTCCTTTCTTGAGACTTCTATGATATTTAACAGTCTGTTAACTGTACATAAAAATAATTTTCTATATTTTCTGCAGGTGAGACCTTCAGGTCTTCTTTAAGTTTCACGACCACTTTCTTCAGAGACTTCTGGTGATGAGGTTTGTTTTCTACACCTGAAAAATATATCCATAAAATTTCATGTTGTTATACATGTTACATGTATTGATAAATATTCAATAATTAATGAAACAAATAAATACATATCCAATAGCTTAAAAACTTTCAAACATGTTAAATATTAATTTGAACAAAACGAGCCATTCTGCACTAATAAACAATTTTGTTGACATGTGTATTCAGACTACAATAAAAGATCTGGGTTAGGTTGTTTAGAAACTTGGTTAGGTTGAACCGTGACTGGGTTAGGTAGTTTTCAGACTTGGTTATGTTGAACCGTGACTGGGTTAGGTAGTTTACAGACTTGGTGATGTTGAACCGTGACTGGGTTAGGTAGTTTACAGACTTGGTGATGTTGAACCGTGACTGGGTTAGGTAGTTTACAGACTTGGTTATGTAGAACCGTGACTTGGTTAGGTAGTTTATAGACTTTATGTCGAACCGTGACTGGTTTAGGTAGTTTAAAGACTTGGTTATGTAGAACCGTGACTGGGTAAGGTAGTTTATAGACTTTATGTCGAACCGTGACTGGTTTAGGTAGTTTAAAGACTTGGTTATGTAGAACCGTGACTGGGTTAGGTAGTTTAGAGACTAGGTGATGTTGAACCATGACTGGGTTAGGTTGTTTAGAGACTTGGTTAGGTTGAACCGTGACTGTGTTAGGTAGTTTACAGACTTGGTTAGGTAGAACCGTGACTGGGTTAGGTAGTTTACAGACTTGGTTATGTAGAACCATGACTGGGTTAGGTAGTTTAAAGACTTGGTTATGTAGAACCGTGACTGGGTTAGGAAGTTTAGAGACTTGGTTATGTAGAACCGTGACTGGGTTAGGTAGTTTACAGACTTGGTTATGTAGAATCGTGACTAGTTTATGTAGTTTACAGACTTGGTTATGTAGAACCGTGACTGGGTTAGGAAGTTTAGAGACTAGGTGATGTTGAACCATGACTGGGTTAGGTTGTTTAGAGACTTGGTTAGGTTGAACCATGACTGGGTTAGGTAGTTTACAGACTTGGTTATGTAGAACCGTGACTGGGTTAGGTAGTTTAGAGACTTGGTGATGTCGAACCATGACTGGGTTAGGTAGTTTATGGACTTAGTTATGTTGAACCGAGACTGGGTTAGGTTGTTTAGAGACTTGGTTAGGTTGAACCATGACTGGGTTAGGTAGTTTACAGACTTGGTTATGTAGAACCATGACTGGGTTTGGTAGTTTACAGACTTGGTGATGTTGAACCAGGACTGGGTTAGGTAGTTTACAGACTTGGTTATGTAGAACCGTGACTGGTTTAGGTAGTTTAAAGACTTGGTTATGTAGAACCGTGACTGGGTTAGGTAGTTTAGAGACTTGGTGATGTCGAACCATGACTGGGTTAGGTAGTTTATGGACTTAGTTATGTTGAACCGAGACTGGGTAAGGTAGTTAACAGACTTGGTTATGTAGAACCATGACTGGGTTAGGTAGTTTACAGACTTGGTTATGTAGAACCGTGACTGGGTAAGGTAGTTTAGAGACTTGTTTATGTAGAACCGTGACTGGGTTAGGTAGTTTACAGACTTGGTTATGTAGAACCATGACTGGGTTTGGTAGTTTACAGACTTGGTTATGTAGAACCGTGACTGGGTTAGGTGGTTTACAGACCTGGTTATATAGAACCGTGACTGGGTTAGGTAGTTTACAGACTTGGTTATGTAGAACCGTGACTAGTTTATGTAGTTTATGGACTTGGTTAGGTTGAACAGTGACTGGGTTAGGTAGTTTACAGACTTGGTGATGTTGAACCGTGACTGGGTTAGGTAGTTTACAGACTTGGTGATGTTGAACCGTGACTGGGTTAGGTAGTTTACAGACTTGGTTATGTAGAACCATGACTGGGTTTGGTAGTTTACAGACTTGGTTATGTAGAACCGTGACTGGGTAAGGTAGTTTAGAGACTTGTTTATGTAGAACCGTGACTGGGTTAGGTAGTTTACAGACTTGGTTATGTAGAACCGTGACTAGTTTATGTAGTTTATGGACTTGGTTAGGTTGAACAGTGACTGGGTTAGGTAGTTTACAGACTTGGTGATGTTGAACCGTGACTGGGTTAGGTAGTTTACAGACTTGGTGATGTTGAACCGTGACTGGGTTAGGTAGTTTATAGACTTGGTTATGTAGAACCGTGACTGGGTTAGGTAGTTTATAGACTTTATGTCGAACCGTGACTGGTTTAGGTAGTTTAAAGACTTGGTTATGTAGAACCGTGACTGGGTTAGGTAGTTTAGAGACTAGGTGATGTTGAACCATGACTGGGTTAGGTAGTTTATGGACTTAGTTATGTTGAACCGAGACTGGGTTAGGTTGTTTAGAGACTTGGTTAGGTTGAACCGTGACTGTGTTAGGTAGTTTACAGACTTGGTTAGGTAGAACCGTGACTGGGTTAGGTAGTTTACAGACTTTATGTCGAACCGTGACTGGTTTAGGTAGTTTAAAGACTTGGTTATGTAGAACCGTGACTGGGTTAGGTTGTTTAGAGACTTGGTGATGTCGAACCATGACTAGGTTAGGTAGTTTATGGACTTAGTTATGTTGAACCGAGACTGGGTTAGGTTGTTTAGAGACTTGGTTAGGTTGAACCATGACTGGGTTAGGTAGTTTACAGACTTGGTTATGTAGAACCATGACTGGGTTTGGTAGTTTACAGACTTGGTGATGTCGAACCGTGACTGGGTTAGGTAGTTTATAGACTTGGTTATGTAGAACCATGACTGGGTTTGGTAGTTTACAGACTTGGTGATGTTGAACCAGGACTGGGTTAGGTAGTTTACAGACTTGGTTATGTAGAACCGTGACTGGTTAGGTAGTTTATAGACTTTATGTCGAACCGTGACTAGGTTAGGTAGTTTATCAAGTTGACCTTTGGCAAAACTTGAAGTAAATTTGTATATATATATATATTTATAAATATTTTAATTTGATTTTCTCGTATGCTTAAATATATTTATACCAGACCCGTTGAACACTGTTGAAGTGTTTACACCGCATATTCAATCACTATTTCAAAACATATCTCTATGTTTACTACGTTCATACCTATTTTTTTCATCCCTTTCATGGAGCTGTTGTGAAGAAAGAGGTCGTACTTCAAAACAAAGCAGTATACCGGAATTCCTTCCATAAAATACATCACTCTCTACCATCGGCTCATACATTCACCTCTGTCGTTGGCTCGCGTATATCACAGTGATAAACACGAGAAATAGTGCGTTTGTTTTAATTGATTATAATTCATTTTCTATGCTTATGTCTGAGTTTCGAGATAGATATTTACTAAATAAATCCAGAACTATCCATTTAATTTGTAACAATCCTGCAAATATCACGTTTTATACGTTATGTCAAAAATCTTGACGTGAGCCCATTGGATTGCAGAGGTGTTTGAGAGAGGAACGAACGACAACTCTGCATAGGAGATTGAAAATACATGTCAAGATTGGATTTACCACCTCATATGAAGAATACAATCGGGTTCGGCGTTCAAGAAAATTATAGATGTGAAAACCAATCTGGAAATAATTTTCCCGAAATCCAAGACTGGGTTATGTTATAGACTCTACCGTCCAAGCCAATCATACATTAAAATGTCAAGAGTGTTCATCCTTGTTAATGTGACAGTCAGAATTTCCTCGTAAACAATTCACACAAGATTCTTAGAATATATGAATCGGGATAATTCTGCTTAGAATAATGTTACAGAGAAGTGACAAAGTACTTCGTAGCTGCAGATTAAATGAGTGTGCATGTCTACAAACGGATTCTTTGTGAGAAAATGTTCAACTTCACAAATCATTCTATTTTCAGTTTGTAAACCATGGCAAACATGTGTCCGACGTCGACTTGAAGGGGCACACTAAAAACGGGATATACTAGAGACCTGATATTTACCTGACGTTTTAATTTTTAATTAAATGGTAATATTGAGTATTTTGAATTACTTATGTACAGACTTTATTACTTCGAGGCATATGCTATACAAAAATTCAATTGTTTGGAACATTTACAGACAAATTTGAATCAGGTCAAATCAGTGTTTAGTACATCGCGTCTTTAGTACCTTCCTATTTCCCACAATGCCGCGCGTTGTTTACAAACAAGCGCGAAAAAATCCTCTAAACTAGGTACTAATTATTGTTGTGTACATCATCACATTTTAAAATTATTTGAATAAAAAGAAAACAAAGAAACACCGAATCAAAACTATATCTTTTAGATGCATCAACTAAAAATGTGCACATGTATGCAGTAAAGGCTTGGCTGGCTATAGTAGACAACTTGTTCCTGAAAGGTTTCTCACATACGTACTTGTTTTATAAAAAAAGCAATTAAATATAGCTGGAAGTTTATTTCTTTTTATATCAAATGACAAGATTTTATAAGTTCGAAATTATTTCAGTCAAACTTTTTCATAATATACCAATATTTTTAGCTATCAGAAAAAAGCGTGTATGAGCTATTAACCCCTAATTATAGCGGCCAGCCCCTTTTCGTTAATCAAATATGAAAGCCCTCGTAATTACCCACAACTTTTGTAATATATTTCTTACCAAATTATTCTCGGTTTAAAAGTTATTACACAAAAAGTAGCAAAAATTCAAAGAAAAAAAATTACTAAAATTTGCCGTTTTATAGCTTCAAAACTTTAAGAAATCAGCTATATAATTTTATCGTTGTGCACATCTACAATGTTTTGGCTACAAGTTCTCCAACTTTCGTGTAAATATCTTATGTCATTTTTGAGATTTTCAGTGGAAACGAGACATCAAAAATTTTCAATTAAAGGGCAATAACTCACAAATAAAGGTATGCATCAAAAAACTGAAAACAGGTTTAAATAGGTTTAACTACAAGCTATCTATCCTGAAAGTTTCATAACGATCAGTCCAAAGGTCTTTGAGAAATCGCCTGTCAAAAATCGAGCGGGAAAAAAAAAGAATAATAAGAAACAATAAAATAACAGTAGGGTCTTCCGAAGGAAGCGGAAGACCCTAATAATAAGAAACAGTAGAATAACAGTAGGGTCTTCCGAAGGAAGCGGAAGACCCTAATAATCTTTACCAACAGAATCAGTAGAAGGTCTCCCGTTGGAAACGGAAGACCTTAAAAATAAACAAACCTTTTAAGCTAGGTATTTGAAATTCAAAACATCGTCTGCTAACGTAAAATCCAACACAATTACACAAAAGAAATGTAAATCGCGCTTGTGATAAGTGGACCGTGACTGGGTTTGCTTCAAATGAAAAACTCATATTCGATTGATTTTCCAGTCGTATGCTTTGATAAAACGTGCTTTTTTTTGCGCTTTCAATACTTAGTTACAAATGAAAAACATAATAAAATTTCTGTAAAATGGCGCGTATGTCAGTAGAAGAACGTTCAAAAGCGGTTGGCATGCTTCAAGCTGGGCGCAGTTTGCGAGAGGTTAGCTCTCATTAAATATAAATACAAAGTTTGCTCACATTTTTGCATAATTTTTTTTAAACTACACTCGTATAAGAACTTGTAGACGAAAGTTTTTATCGAGAGCAAAGTGAAGTCAAAAAACCTCGAATTTAATTAATTTCAGGTCTTGAAAAATGCATTGCTGATATTCAAAGATGTTTTAAAGTGTGTTGCAGTTTGTTTTAACCAAAAAAATGCAATAGAAGCGAGGAACGAGAAGGTACGAGAAACGAGAAGGTAAACAAAATTTGTAAACATATCTGTTTGTGAACACTAGTGAGCGATACTCATACGTTCCACTGTTACATTGTGAAATATGGCTAGTCAATTGACCCAGTCTAAAAAGAGAGCGCTCGATGATATACTAACACCACTAACACCAGTACTAGTGATGAAGAAATTTCAAAGGAATGTGAAAATTTTCAGATGAGAGATGTCATGCACGGTATAACTAATATACAAAATACTCTTGCAAACCTTCTACTAAGGATTGATGGACAAGGTCGCCATCTAGACGAAGTTACCAAGGACATTAGAGGAAAACATGGCATTCAGGAGAGATTAGAAAACGTACAAGAACAGGCGAACGATACGATATATATAACCACTGAACTGCAGGAAAAACAGAAAAAGATGGAGAGAACTTAGCCGAATGAAAGATTACATAGTTCGACTGGAGTATTGTGTAAAGACTCAAAGTGAACAGATTCTAGAGCTAAGATCTAGAGCAATTGAAGACAATATCATTGTGAGTGTAGTAGACGAAAAGGCACCCGAAGTAAAAAATCCTGAAAACCTTGTGAAGATCATTAGTAACGTGTTTGCAGTAGAGATGGAGATACCGGCAGAGACTGTTGATAGCCTACAGATATATAAAGTGTTCCGAATGGGGGAATACGACAAACATAGGAAATATCCTCGGCCAGTCTGTGTCCAGTTTGTAAATAAATCACACAAGGACATTGTGATGAGACACATTAAAATTCTCAAGGATAAGAAGTTCCCAATAAGAGTGTCTCAACACCAACCTGAAGAAGTCCATGAAAAAAAGAAGCATTTATATGATGTCCAAAAGAAATATGCGGACCGTAACATAGAAACGGTGCTAAAAGGTCAGAAGCTCATTTTCACGCAGAGCAAGACGGTGTACAGGGAAAAAATTGGTAGCAGACCAATGGCCGATGAGATCATCAGTGGAGAAGAGGTAAAGATCGCGATCAGTACGGGGAAGACAACAGAAGACAATGGAAACCGGATTGCTGCCCACGCAACGCCAGTAGACTCCTATAAACAGGTGAGACGATCGCTTGTGAAAGTTGTGAAAGATAAGTTAAACACTATCAGTGCAAGTCATAACATTTATGCGTTTCGGTTCACCAGTCACGACGGCACGATACACGAGGGATCAGAAGATGACGGCGAGCACGGAGCCGGGAGAATGCTACTAAAGACACTGGTTGATAATGACATAAATAACGCACTAGTGGTCGTTTCGCGGTGGTGTGGTAGTAAGATCGGTCCTAGACGCTTCACGCACATCACAGAGGTTGGGATGAGTGCGGCGAGAAATATGCCGGTTCCCATCTGACGCTTCAAAATATAAATTATGAAAAGTCACTAGCTAAAAATACAAACTTACAGTAAATCACTTTTTCAATTAGTTAGTATTTGTGTACTTTCATCGAATTTGACTATTACGGTAATTCTGCATAAACTAAAATATTTATTCTAGTGGTTTAGTGGTTTTCGATATGGCTATATTCATGCTGCACATGATATCTGGATAAATTATAAATTATGTTTAGGTTTTGATACTTTCCGGAATTTGCAAGTGTATACGTCACTATTTTTGTGTTTTTTCAAAGACTCAATTTCCGGTATAGATATCGTACAGCATGGATCGTGTAAACTTGTCTGTGTGCATAATTTCAATTTTAATACAGTGCAAAGTGCGACATTTTGATATGGATAAATTTTTGTTGTAATTACATTTCAGATATATATATCTTTAATAGAAAAAAAAAAAACAAACATGGTAACTACAACAAATTGTAATTAGAAAAAAGGAACTGAATAGGAAAGAAATTGAGTATAAAGAGTTCCTCTCAACTGAAATTAATTTTCTATATTTTTAGCATTTTCATTTCAAATATAAACCTAAAGTTAGGTTTTTTGGGTCTAGTTTGGCACATTTTCAAAATGACAGCAGGTGTGTCTGAGCTTAAAAACTACTTTTCTCTAGTGTATATAGATTTTTACTTTTTTTATCAACTCTTGTTTTCTTGCTGTAGGGGAACAGTAAACTTATGCATTTGCTGTGGAATGGATGACTATCCATGTGAAAATTTCCTAAAAATACTTACATTAAATTGCCAAGGTTTAAGGGACATGAATAAAAGGAGGGATGTCTTTAAAATTTTAAAAGAAAAAAAATTAAATGTTTATTTCCTTCAAGACACACACTTTGTCACAAAAGATGAAAGCATGATAAAAGCATTATGGGGATATAAGGCTTTTTTTAGTTCATACAAATCAAACTCACGGGGAGTTGCTACACTTATCAATAATAACTGTGACTTTACATTGATTAATGAATATAAAGATGACAATGGCAATTATCTTATTCTAGATGTAGTAATAGACAATCTTCCTTTTTTGTTAGTGAATATATATGGACCAAATCAGGATACACCAGCCTTCTATACAAAGATTTTAAATATGATACAAGAATATTACTCATCACAATATATGATTATAGGTGGTGATTTTAATTTAATTTTAGATAAGGATTTGGATTCAATGAACTATAAAAACCTAAATAACCCTAAATCAAGAATGGAAGTATTAAAGATGATAGAGATACTAAATTTAAAAGATATTTTTCGTGAAAACAATCCAAATTTAAAAAGATTCACTTGGAGAAAGAAAAATCCAATAAAACAGGCAAGACTTGATTATTTCCTAATATCAGAATCGTTACTAAATTTGGCCCCTTATGTAAAATTTGAAAATATAGTTATCGTTCAGATCACTGTCCAGTTGTAATGGGTGTTAAAACAAATGAATTTTTGAAAGGAATAGGGTTTTGGAAATTAAATAACTCTTTATTAGCAGATAAAGAATATGTAAATTTGATAAAAGAAAAAATTAAAAATATTAAAGTACAATACGCCTGTCCTATCTACAATTTTAATAACATTGACTCTATTGAAAATGATAAAATTCAATTTATGCTAAGTGATCAATTATTTCTAGATACATTATTGATGGAAATAAGAAGAAAATCAATTTCTTATTCAACTTTTAAGAAAAAGAAGATAACTGAAAAAGAATTGCAACTAAAAAGAAATCTTTATACTGGAACAGAATTTGTCGCAAGAACATGCTGAAGAATTAGAAAACAAACATGAAGAATTAGAGAATATTAGAAAAATAAAATTTAAAGGCCAATGTATTAGAGCAAAAGTGAAATGGATAGAAGAGGGAGAAAAACCTTCAAAATATTTTACCAGCCTTGAGTCTAGAAACTATCAGAGTAAAGTTATGCCTAAAATTGAAATGGAAGATGGAACTATAATTACTGACCAATTTGATATTTTGAATGAAGTTAAGCTGTTCTATGAAAATCTATATAAAAGTAAAGAGAATGTAGAATTAGGAAATATCCATGAAAAATTAAAGATATTTGATGTGCCAAAAAGTCTCGAAAGTCTCGAAGGCCCTTTGACTAATTCTGAAGTTTTGAATTATTTGAAAATTATGAAAAATGAGAAAAGTCCTGGACCAGACGGGTTCACCTGTGAATTTTTCAATTTTTTTTGGCAGGATTTAGGTGCTTTCATTACAAGAGCAATAAACAACTCGTATGAATTATCACACTTTACTGAACCAAATAAATTAGGTTTAATAACTTGCCTACCAAAACCAGGAAAACAAAAACAATTCTTTTTTTTTTTTTTTTTTTTTTTTTTTAAATATTTTACCAAGTTCAAGTTCAAGTTCAAGTTCAAGTTCAGTTTATTCTCCCAAACCAAAATATTGGTACATGGGGTACAGTAAAACATATATACATTTTAAACAAACGGGTCAGAGGTACAAAAAATGTAATATATACAATACAAAATATGTTACAAAATGACAAAAAAGGAAAAAAGAGGGAGAAACAGACATTAAGTATCATATTAAGGAGAGCAGGTAGCGTCATAAATTTTTAGAATAAACATACATAAATTTTTCAGAATTTATTCGTTTTTAGTTGACATAAGTTCTGTAAATTTAATAATATTCGGTCTACTAGAATAATATTTACCTAGGTATTTTTTCCTTTCATTTTCCAAAGCTTTGCATTCTAGAATATAGTGAAATTCATCAGCAATTTGACCTTTACTACAAAGTGTACAAAGTCTTTCAGAAAGTGGTATACCACACCACCTTCCAGTTTCTACTGGTAAATGATGATTTGTGGTGCGAAATTTTAATAGAATTTTTCTAAATTTAGGCGATAATTTACAAAGATAGTTTTCGAATCCAAAGTTTTGTTTGAAGATTCTGTAATTTTGTCCTTTTGAGGAATTATTTATATCACTGAACCAATTTTGAATAAATTGATCTTGTAGTATTTGCTTAACAGTAGCACTTATCCATTCATAATTAATACTAACACCTTGTAGGTTCCATACATTTGATAAACCACACATGTTACAGATTTTCTGTATACAGTTTAACCAAGGATTTGTTAGATTTCCATCACAATAAAGTTTTAGTGTATATTTGTATAACACATTTACAATTTTATTTTGCGGGCCGGAAAAAAGTTTTGCCCAGTAAGAAATCATTCTACTGTATATTGAAATATAAAGAGGAAAACGACCTGTTTCACCATAAACCATATATGATGGCGTGGAACTTTTTAAATTAAATACATGCTTTAAGAATTTCAAATGTAAACGTTCAATAACATCTAGATTTTCATAACCCCATATTTCTGATCCATATAATAAAACTGGCACAACAACTTTATCAAAGAGATCAAATTGGCAGTCGACTGATAATTTAAATTGTCTGATTTTTCTGATAATGCCGTACATAGCTTTTTGTGCTTGTTCATACAGATGTTTTTTTGTTTTACAAAAGGAACCAGTACGTGAGAATACAACGCCTAAATATTTAAATTCTTTCACATTTTCTATAACTAAATTGTCATAAAAAAAAATGTTCTTTTCAACATTGGCCCTTTCGAGAAAACAAGAATCTTTGTTTTTTTTTCGACATTTACATGCAATTTCCATTGTGAACAATATGTATGAAATTCATTTAGTGCAAGTTGTAGTTCATCAGCTGATTCAGTCAAAATTACAGTGTCGTCTGCATAAAAGAGTACCAACAGTTTTAAATACATTAGCAGTTCATTCTCAATATCATTTGCAATACTTTTTAAGCCTACAATATTCTTATTCGATAAAAAATCTTCAAGATCATTTATATACATTGAAAATAAAAAAGGTGAAAGATTTTCTCCCTGCCTTATCCCGACATTACAACTAAAAAAATCTGTCGACATGCCATTTAATTTAACCATGGATTTTACACCTTTGTACATATTTTGTATATATCGAAAACACTTGCCGTGTATTCCACTGATATGTAATTTGGTCCAGAGCCCATTTCGCCACACAGTATCAAAGGCTTGTTTAAAATCAATGAAAGCACAAAACAATTTTCTCTTTTTTTGCATTAAAATATTAGATAAAAATTGTAATGTTAAGATATGATCTAGTGTAGAATAACCTTTCCTAAAACCCGCTTGATTTTCTTGAAGTAGATTTATCTCATTTGCATAATCTTCCAATCTCCTATTTAAAATGCACGTAAACACTTTTCCTAAGCAACTGAGTAAAGTGATAGGGCGATAATTTTCAGGCTTTGTAGGATCGCCTTTGTTTTTAAATATCGGCTTTATTATACCAATCAACCATTCTTCCGGAACAATTCCATTTTCATATATCATATTAAAAAATTTTAAATAAACTGGCATAAATAAAGATAATGTCGCTGAAATGTGTTCATTCAATATATTATCATATCCTGGTGATTTGCCATTTTTAATTTTTTTAACGGCCTGTAATATTTCATCTTCTCGTATTGCAGAATTTAAAAACTCATCAGATATATTGTTTATATCATTTATGACAGGATCTGAATTATCACGAAATGAGTTTTGCTCTTCGTGATCACTCTCGTTAACATCTTTCAAAAACTTGAACATATCATTAATATTAACAGCACACTTTTTCTCTTTATCAGAAGCGTTTAAGATTTTCCAATAATCTTTCGAATTTGTTGAGCGTAGTTTTTTGAGTTTATTTGATATATCATTTCTATATTTTTGTATGCACTTATCCATCGTCTTTTTATATTCTTTACTCATGGTGACAAGATTTGTTTTATTTTCTGCTGACTTGTCTCTATTGTGTATTCTCTTCGCTAAGTGAAATTTTTTTCTAGCCGTTCTGCAGTCTTTGTTAAACCATGGTTTGTTACGTTTAGTCGTACCTGGTGTCATAGCTTTTTGCAATCCAAATGTTTTTTCCGATGCATTTTTGAAAACATTACTTATATCGTTTGCAACCTTTGAAATATCAACTTAAAGAACTGGCGCCCAATCAGTTTATTGAATGTGATTTATAAAATAGCCTCAGGCTGTATTGCTGAACGATTAAAAACTGTGTTAAATAAATTAATTAATAAGGACCAAACTGGCTTTTTGAAGGGAAGATTCATAGGTGAAAATATTAGACTAGTTTATGATTTAATGAATTACACAGAACAAAAACATTCCAGGCTTATTAATGTTAATTGACTTTGAAAAAGCTTTTGATACTATTATATACCAAACATTAGATTTTTTTAATTTTGGGGAATCCATTAAAATTGGATACAAACATTTTATAATGGAATCAAATCATGTGTTATACAGAATGGAATTTCCTCTGATTACTTGTTCCCTCAAAGGGGATGCAGACAGGGGGACCCAATTTCACCATATCTCTTTCTACTATGTGCTGAAGTTCTTGGGATTCTCATTCGAAATAATAAAGACATAAAAGGAATTGTAATTGATGGGGAGGAATATAAACTTTCACAATATGCCGATGATACTTCAATTATATCTGATGGATCACCACAGTCTATGGATGGTATAATAAGAGAGCTTGATTATCTTGCAATAGTATCTGGACTGAAAATTAATTTTACAAAAACAAAAATGGTGTGGATCGGTAGTAAAAAATTCTCTAAAGAAGTCTTTCATCACTCGAGATGGAAGTTAGACTGGAATAATTCTACTTTTGATCTTCTTGGTGTAAAGTTTTCTATTAATTTAGATGAAATGATTGAACTGAATTACCCCCCAAAATTAAATGAAATAAAGCGATTGATAAAACAATGGCAATTAAGAAAACTGACTCCCATTGGAAGATTAACAGTGATCAAATCCCTGATTATACCAAAGATGAACCATTTGATATTGACTATTCCAAACCCCAATAAGGAATTACTCGATGAATTTGAGAAAGACCTTTATTACTTTTTATGGGGAAGTAAAGTACATAAGGTTAAGAAGAGTGTTATAATCCAAGACTATAAAATGGGGGGTTGCAAATGATTGATTATATGGATTTCTTATGTGCATTAAAATCAACATGGATTCGAAGACTAATCTGCTCAGACACGAAATGGTTAAAACTTTTTGAATCAGAATTAGGAATGAAAATTGAATCTCTTTGGGTAAGAGGTTTAGATTTTATAGTTAAGATGTGTAATAAAATAAGCAACAAATTTTGGAAAGAGGTTTTACTTAATTGGGTAAAAATCATTGACTGCAGTGGTAGTCAAAAAACAAGTAATACTCAAATTCTTCATGAACATATATGGTTTAATCCAAGAATTAAAATAAATAATTCCTCTGTATTTTTGAAAAGTTATTTTGATGCAGGCTTTGTTTTCATAAGAGATTTGTTTGACGTTGAAGGAAAATTTATAAGCCTCGAGTACCTCAATAATCTGAATGTACAAACTAATTTTGTAGAATATACCGGTTTAAAAATAGCCGTTACAAAGATATTGAAAAGTATTGATATTGAAAAAAGAGGAGAAAGTGGACCTTTTATCCCAAATTCAATTTACATTTTTTATAAAAGCACAAATGGTTGTAAAGATATGTACAATATACTTATCAAGAAGAAAAAGCAAACAATTAAAGCAGTAGAAAAATGGGAAAATAATGGAATATCTTTTGGTGAGTTAGAATGGAACAAAATATTTGAACTACCATTTAAAGTTACAAAAGAGGCAAAATTTCAGTGGATGCAATTTCAAATCCTGCACAGGATTATTGCAACAACTAAATACCTTTATAAACTTAAACTAATTGATTCACCTGTTTGCTCATTTTGTAAACAAGAAGTTGAAACAATTGAACATTTATTTTTTGAATGTTTCTGTGTAAAAAGAATATGGTGTCATATAGAGGAGCGGTTTATAAAAAACTTCCATTTTACTATTAATTTTGATAGAAAATATATACTGTTTGGAAAATACAATAATAAAAACATATATAGATTACACAATATAATAATACTTACTATTAAACAATTCATTTTTGCCAGTAGGTTTAAAAATATGCCTAAATTAAGTATAGTAATGCTAGAAAAAATAATTGTAGATAGAATACTGGTTGAAAAGGCTATTCTTTTAAGAAATTGTAAATTTTCAGAATATGAAAAGAACAGGAAAATTATTTGTGATATGCTATAATGTTCTTCAAATTTATACTCAAATGTACCAATATGGTAAAATAGTGAAAACTGTTCCCCCACCTCACTTTGTTTTCCTTCCTCACCCCTCCCTTTTATTTACTTTTTTGTATATAAAGCTTTCACAATGAAGATTCATTATATACATGAATGTCATATATCTTATGCAGCTTTATGAAATGAATTTGTATTTAGCATTTACCAAAGAGAATTTGTATAAAGTATATAATATAAATTATATGGAAGAAAAATTATATAGTATATGTATGTATTGAATGTAAACAAATCTATTGTACATAGTCTGTAAATGTGAAAGCAAAAAATAAATTCTATGAATTAAAAAAAAAAAAAAGAACCGAATTAACGTCATAATCATTGTTACAGGTTGCACGACTATAAGACAACCCGGAAAATAGTCCGAATATTCAACGGAACCGGAAGTGTGACAATTTACGACGACGACCCGTCAACAGGACCGGTATATATCAGTTTCCAATTTGCAGGACAATCTTTTGACGGCACCTACTGCAAGACGTACATTTAATACTCATGGTAGGCCCTTCAGTGACCAGACGGTAAGGAACAGGCTTGAGGAGACAGGATTAAGGGCAAGAAGGCCTGATGTAGGGTTAGTGCTATCTGCAAGATATAGGCGACAGCGTTTATCTTGGGCACGTTGCCATCTGAGATTTATGCCTGCGGACTGGGGTCAAGTGCTTTTTACAGACGAATCCAGTTTCAATCTGAGAAGACCAGATGGTCGTTCACGCGTATACCGGAGAAGAGGTGGTGTCACGTAGATGTATGCATGAGGGAACGAGGGCAGTTTGGAGGGGGCTCGGTCATGGTTTGGGCGGGGATATCTTTGCATACCGAAATCAGATCGTACCAATCCATCATAACCTAAACGCTGTGAGGTCTCAGAATCTTGTACTGCAGCCTGTAACCATACCTCATATCCAAATAGAGGCATGATCCTAATGCAAGATAATGCTACTCCCCACACAGCCAAACAACCCAACAGATGCTACAACATCATATCAGCAGGGTACTTAATGGCCCCCAAGCAGTCCTGACCTTAATCCAATTGAGCATGTGTGGGACGAACTTGACAGGAGAATTAGGCAACTTCCACAGCAACTTCCACCTAGCGGAACTTGAAAGAGAATTAGTGAACTCTTGGAATAACCTTTCACAGAGGTTTTTAAACAAATATGTTAATTCTATGAGGAGTTAGATGCCAGGCAGTTATTCGAGCTTATGGGGGACACACACGCTATTAATTGAGACTTTTATTTTGTAGGGTGCATACTGTCTTTGTTCTTCAATTAAACGATGAAAACAATGATTTAAAAGAAAATTGTTTTTTCTACTTTATGAGAGTATTTTCTTTATGTCAAACAAAACTTAAGTCGAAACAAAGTGATACAGAAACAGCAGGAGACAAAAACCTAGGTGGGAACTTAGAAATTTTGACAAGTATAGTTATAAAACATCCTGGTTGTTGCTGTAGGATTAATAAATTGCTAGCGATCAGTGCTAACACTGGGCATTTCTGTTTAATTCTGAAGTTTAATTACATTTGTATTTTATTTAATGTGTAACTTACATTTTTGAAAAGTAAACTACACAAAAAAAACTTATTTAGGTCATATAATGCCAAGATTCTAGAATACCTTCTAATTATATAAGTTAAAAAACCAGGAACAATTTGTTTTATATTAGAACTTTATGAAATAAGAACTAAATATTTCAGGAGAAAAATTCTTCGTGCTTTGAAAAACAGACCAGGAATAAGGAAGTTACTTGATCAACAATCGTGGTATACCCTAACGGGCAATGTATAATTACGCAACTTGTGGAAACATTTAGAAAGTAATATTTATAATGAAAAAAGCATCAGTTCAGTTTGCCATGTACTTTCAATGTTAAAAGTATTCAGCGATTTTCATTATCTTTTATCCGTCTTTTTTTTGTAATAGGTATCTTTTTACAACTTGTACTTATATGACAACAAAATCGTCACAGTGGTTGCTCCAAGAATCATTCTGTAAAATAAAAAAAATAACATGGAAAGAACAAGGTTCACTTTTGCCTTATTTGGCCCTGTGAATTTCTGAAAAAAGGAAACTACATAGTTTTTATTAACAATGCATTGACTTTGGTGATTGCATATCTATAAAAAATGACGTCATTTTCTGGCTAGTCAATGTATTATGACGTCACGAAATGCGTCAATTTCCTCATATTCTGAAAAAGTCTTCAAAATCAGCCAATTTTTAAAGCTATTTTTAAATATTTTATATAGAGCGCAACCTCTGATCTAAAATATGCAAAAAGTAAATGATAGAACTGTTTTTGAGGATTAAAAGATAGGTCTTATTTTTTAGATCAGAGAGTGCGCTCATATTATTTTTCTTCACTGAATGTACTCAATTATACCTGTTTACCTAAAAATTCAAGAACATTGCAATTTCATAAAGCTAGTTCCCCGAGACCTGGACGTTTAGGAGAAAATTTTTAATAGGATATGAAAACATAAAGTCTCTATTTTATTTTAATGCTTCAAATGAACAATAATTGTTAATCAATCAATTAGTATATCTACAGGGCCATTTTATGCGTAAAGTGAACCGACTTCTTTATATCAATTTCTTTTCCCGAAATAAACTGCTCATCAGTTATAATATCAATATGAATACTAATACTTGAATCAATATATATCCTTAAAATTAGTGAAAATCAAAGTTCGTATAAATTATGATCCTCGTCCTTGGGGTATGGTTGAAATAAGGTCAGAGCTAATAAGGGACCTCGTTCAGAAGTTGATGGTGTCTATGGTTCCTTATTTTGCGAAGATATTACTAATTTTTAGTGTAAACAATGAAGTTTCCTTCACAATTAGACTTGTTAAAAATTATATATGAATTTATCTTTACTTGCATCATATCATTATTGCATTTTTAGCTCACCTGAGCCGAAGGCTCAAGTGAGCTTTTCTGATCACATTTTGTCCGGCGTCCGTCTGTCCGTCTGTCCGTCTGTCTGTAAACTTTTCACATTTTCGACTTCTTCTCAAGAACCGCTTGGCCAATTTCAATCAAACTTGGCACAAAGTATTCTTGGGTGAAGGGGAATCAAGTTTGTGCAAATGAAGGGCCACACCCTTTTCCAAGGGGAGATAATTATGAATTAGAGAAAAACTAATGGCATTTTTAAAAAATCTTCTTCTTAAGAACCACTGGGCCAGGAAAGATGGAACTCGTGTTGAATCATCCTCAGGTAGTGTAGATTCAAGTTTGTTCAAATCATGACCCCCGGGGCTAGGGTGGGGCCAAAATGGCCGACCCAAGTTTTACATAGGAATATATAGGAAAAATCTTTAAAAATCTTCTTTTCAAGAACCGCTGGGCCAGGAAAGAGGAAACTCATGTGGAATCATCCTTAGGTAGTGTAGATTCAAGTTTGTTCAAATCATGACCCCCGGGGCTAGGGTGGGGCCAAAATGGCCGACCCAAGTTTACATAGGAATATATAGGAAAAATCTTTAAAAAAATTTTCTTCTCCAGAACCACTGGGCCAGGAAAATCAAACTTATGTGGAATCATCCTCAGGTAGTGTAGATTCAAGTTTGTTCAAATCATGACCCCCGGGGCTAGGATGGGGCCAAAATGACCGACCCAAGTTTAACATAGGAATATATAGGAAATTTTTTTAAAAATCTTCTTCTCCAGAACCACTGGGCCAGGAAAGATGAAACTCATGTGGAATCATCCTCAGGTAGTGTAGATTCCAATTTGTTGAAATCTTGACCCCCGGGGCTAGGGTGAGGCCAAAATGGCCGACCCAAGTTTAACATAGAAATATATAGGAAAAATCTTTAAAAATCTTCTTCTCCAGAACCACTGGGCCAGGAAAGATGAAACTCATGTGGAATCATCCACAGGTAGTGAAGATTCAAGTTTGTTCAAATCATGAACCAGGGGCTAGGGTGGGGCCAAAATGACCGACCCAAGTTTTACATAGGGATATATAAGGAAATCTTTAAAAATTTCCTTTCAGGTACTTCAAAGCTATGATTGGTGATATTTATATGGAATCATCCTCAGGTAGTGTAGATTCTAGTTTGTTCAAATGATGAATGCCTTGGGGGGGGGGGGGTTAAATTCAAGCCCGATGTGCTCAGGTGAGCGCTGTGGCCCCTGGGCCTCTTGTTTAAAAAGGTTATCATAGAATATTTACTTTAATAAAGTAGAAATCAACTCACCCTTATAAAACTAACCGATATTACACAATCTCAAAGCTGTTTACAAATTGATTTTCATAGCTTTTTGTTGCTTTGCTGTTGCAGAAGTATTGTAAGAGTTTTCAAATCAATTGAATAAGCTGTTACTTTCTTACTTATATTTTTAAGGAATTTAAAGCTAGATAATTGAATGTAGATGGAAATAATGTTTTTAAGCAACGATCTGGCATATATATTTGTCCTGCACAAAATGTTAGTTTTTTGGGATTTGCATGTTTTTGTCACCAACTGTTGCCTTCTTTATTGTACTTGGTCTGTTTCTGCTTATGATCTCTTGTTTCTCTTGATTGGAAGACAAAAGAGAAACAAGAGATCATAAGCAGAAACAGACCAAGTACAATAAAGAAGGCAACAGACGCTTATGTCTCATTTACTGTAAATTGTAATTTATTTCATCGTCGGAACCCACGGGTTTTCTCTCCGTTACACTGCAAAAATGCTGTGTAACGGAGAGAAAACCCGTGGGTTCCGACGATGAATTTATTTAATATAATTTAATATTTTTAAAAAAAATCCATCCTTCTCTGCATTATTGATAACTCCTTTTTAAACATAAAATTCAAAAAGAGTTTCAGATCCTGATGTTGATTGCAACAAACTGGAAGTCATTATCATTGCTTTACCATGTTCCACAGAAAGTATTAGCTTCCATTTAAACAACGAGCATCGCCAACTGCCACAATACAATCGTTTGGGAGTTCGGAAAAGTGCTTTATACTTTCTTTCTTTTGGTGCCAATAACCTCATGAAACTTTTACAATGAAATTTTTAGTGAGCATGGAACCCTTTTCTGGAAAAAGTCTGGATCCTCCCACGCCACGAGTCTTTACCTTATACGTTGGAACATGCTCTGACTACTATCAATTTTTACACCGAAGCAGGTTACAATCAAAAGAGGCTGATTAGATTAATTTTTTCCAATGATATCAGAAGTATAAAGTGAAACTCAAAGAAAAAATTAAAGTGTTAAGATAAGTTGCAATGATCAATTAGATTTTTTGAAAAACAATATGTATCATAAGCAGAACCAACATGGACCTCTGAAATCCAATGGAAGTTTCGTGAAGGAGTAAGCATCTCCTGCTTTCTCATACATGTATTACCTGCACTGAGCTTGAAATTCTGTTTACTATTCAATTTGAAAATAATGGCGTTACTTATTGTATAAAAGAGTCAGTCAACATTCCACCTTATGAAAGACTGTTTTTTCAAACAAGGTCATTGCTCCGACCATGGAATGTGCGTAGTATTGACCTTAAAGAAGATCTTTATTGTTCTTATAACATAAACGTATTTGTCAATAGCCATCCTTCCATTAAAGAATTGCTGTCAATTTTTTGTGACGAGTTAGTCAAGAAGAAGGTATGGTTTCCATACAAATTTTGCCCTGTGATTTTCTAAAATATGAAACTGGTGTAAAAGTTTAAAACTCATGTTTTTTAAATAATTGAAATTCAATGCAGAAAAATCGTACAAGTCAATTTTCTTACATGTTTTTAAATGCTAATTATGACGTCATAAACATGTGCATTTTCCCGTATTTTCTTAAAAGTTGCAGAAGACACCAATTTTCAATGTAATTTTCTTTCAGATAACATGGTCCACAGCCGTCGCCCAAAAAGATCTTGAGATATGTGATTTGTTATTAAATTTTGCACAAAATATCAAAAAATTAACGTGGGTGACGGCTGTGGACCCAGTTTTCTAAAGGAAAATCACCCTTGAAATGTGAAATTTTGAGGCTTTTTCTGTTGCGCGGGTATGTTAAGGAAGCATATAAGTAATTTCTCGGGAAATTTAGACTTTTTGAAGAAATTTTAGTTTAATAAATTACCAAAGCCACTGATAAACGTAAACTGTCATTTACTTTTGCATACAGACAAAAGCGTGTCTAAAGCAAAGTCGTGCATCACCGCCACGGCATCACGTGACTTCTATTAATAGCAAAATTTTCCTTAATAAAAAGGCTAACAGAACATCAATACCCCGGAGTTTGATAATCTCTTTGAGTATGTAATATAGCTGAAAAAATCTATTTTGTCTAAAAAGTGCTGCTAGAATCCCACTGTCTTGTCCGTAAAATATTTAATCCACACATTCGCACGAAACCTTACCCTTTGTTTTGAATTTTATACATATGAATCGAGATTTTTCGTACAACCATGCTTAACTCGAGATTCTAGCAGCACTTTCCAAGTTTGTTAAAATGCAAACTTACAATCTGTACAAATCGAGTGTTTTAAAATATCCAGCTTATTGTTGTTCTGTTGCATTTTTTGGTCAAGAATGACGGACGATAGGCCGACCAGGATACGTAATATAGCTGACTGTCTTCGAAAGAGAATATAATCGGTGAAAATAAATTTAGCATACCTGTTTTATTAATTGAACTCCATATGAATTTAACACAATATTTCCGATATTTCCTTTTAAACTCCATTCTACATATCTTTGAACATGCCTCCTTAGCCAAATTCTCTTTACACGACATGATCAATTCCCAAGTTACTTGAAGTACACATATGACGTCATCGGTGGTAGATTTCAATTATAATGACTGTTAGAGCATACCAAAATAAAAACATTTTATTTTTGTTAATGTTTTCACATTTCTAATAATTTTCTAGAGTTAAATTACATAGCTAAGAACCAATATTACGAAAACATGATTTCTAAAATTGACGTCATCTTGCCTACTATGACGTCATAATGCAGCACTGATTTAGCCAAGGTAGAATATTTTGTATGCTTCCTTATTTCCCCTGCGTGAAAATAGAGAAATGCTTCACATTAATGACGTCATATTTGCAAAATGGTGAACCTTCATGCCATATTTTTTCCTGATTTATTAAAGTCATTTATTCAACTAATATTTAAGCCAGTTTCAAAACTTTTTGATGTCATCACATTTTTAGGGCGCAATAAAGCTAAAACCATACCTTCTTTGTTTCCTTAAAACCGACATTCTTTTTATTCGTTCAAAAAATGAATAGGATTTACGGGGAAACATGAAAAGTTCATAACAACCGAGATTTTCTTAGTACAATAATACAATCAATTTCTAATAGATATAAAATATAAATCTTTAAATTAGTTTTCAATGACTTTATGCTTTAAGCATGGCTTATTGATCTAATCGGAAAAGAACAACACTTATTTGTATAATCTTAAGCTTTGAAAGAGACCTTTCATCTATCTAGTCTTTGTTCATCAAATCCCAGCCTCACGGTTGGTTTAACCGGTCAACTTGATATCTTTACTTCTCCTTGCCACCTGATCCCACCTCTAGAACTCCCAGAGGTCAATTTTGTTCACATATTTGTATTAAAAATAGATTTTTTATATAAGTTTGACGTCATAATCCATTGGATTTGAAGGTGTCAAACCTTTATAATTTGATAATATTAAATAAGCCAAAATTAGCCTTTTGCTTGCGTACCGAAATCAAGTCACCGGGGCTTGGCGCAGACATATATCACATATTTGTATTTTTTATTAAAAATAGATTTTTAGATCGATCGCGGTTCTTTATCTTCACCTTTTACATCACCTACATGTAACCGTATAGATAAGAAAAAGCACATGATCTTCACATCTACAGGAGGTTTATCAAAGGTGCAGAGCGACCGTTTCACTAACAAATCGTAGATCGTAAACTTACGATTACGTTTGCGATTATTTCACGTGAACGCATACGAGCGTTTCACAAAACATGTCGTAGACGTAGCACTTACGACTTCCGAGTTACGATCAACTTATTGGAACTCTTCTGACAAAGAAGGTAACTGTGGTTACAGCAGACGATTTATGTCAACAATCATCGCAATATCAATATCATATGAATATGGAAGAGAGAAAAGCTAACTGGACCGAGGTAGCTATAGAGACGCTGGTGGACCTCGTCACAGATTCTGAGCGATGGGCTGTTATTCGTGGGAAGTTTAGCCCATCGCTCACAATCCAGAAAAAACATCAAGTCTGGATTGACATAACTGAAAGGTATCTCGATCGTTACTGACAGTAACATTTATACATTTTTACAGTTGTTAAAAGAATTACTGGTTCAACAATCATAATCGTATTTCAATATTTTTACCGAACATTAAATGGCTAGACGTCAACTTATGAAGGGGAAATTAAGTAAAATAATTTTAACAGATAAAAATAGTAAAGAAGAAATTAGCTCATATCCTCAGGTACTTAGTTGTGCAGTGAGCTTAGTTATGTTCCCCAAACGAAGTTGGGGAACATATTGTTTTTACTCTGTTTCTTATTATTATTATTAAGGTCTTCCGTCTCAACGGAAGACCTTATAGTGATTCTACTGTTTCTTATTATTAAGGTCTTCCGTCTCCAACGGAAGACCTTATTGTTTTCGTTCGGTTTCTTTTTCCCTATTATTATTATTATTATTATTCTTTTTTTTTCTTACCGATTTTGTGCACGCGAGTTCTCGGAAACGGCTGGGTCGATTTTCACGAAACTTTCAGATCTGATAGACATTGGTCTGAACCTTATTGGAAATTTTTTATATGTACATCGTCACTTCCGGTCGTGAGATATAGACGATTTACTGATTTTTAGAGGGTCGGCTTGTCCTGGCAATCACTGAAAAACGAATGAAGATATTGACTTGAGATTTTCAGTGATGGTAGAGGAAGGATTGCTGAATTGCTTTTTTGAGTCTATATCTTTCCAGCGCAAAAGGCGTTGAAGCTCACCTGAGCCGAAAAATAGGCTCGGAAATCTCTCGCAAAATTTAACACGTTTTCTCTGAATATCTTGATACCTGTCAATAATTTGTTAAAAGATAGATAATAAAAGTTGTTCAGAATTAGATTTTCTATCATTTGATATAAAGAAAAGGGGTGTAACCCCTCAAATAAAGGGCAAACAGGGGCCAAAAGTCTCTCATCTATAACTCTTTATATATCAATTTTTTGTTATAAATAACTGAAACGAAAATGTTTATCATAACAATCTGCATCAATGCATTGTAAAATCGTGATAATATGTTACGTAATAAGGGGTCATAAGGGACCAAAATGCTCATTCTTGGATTCTTTATATCTCCAAAAGGGAAAATATTTTGATAAGCGATATCGAGTAAAAGATGCTCAGTGTTGTCTTTTAAACATTATACAATCATTCTATATATGCAAAAACATCCCATTAAGTATATAAAGGATTGGCCCCTAAATTTTTCTATCCTTCATAGCGCGAGAACGAAAAGAAATATCTTATTAGTAGTTGAACAAAAAATCTTTAAAATAGAAACCTGATCATTTGATAGGAAGAAAGGATCTGACCCCTCAAATAAGGGGCCCTTAGGGGCCAAAAGACTTTCATCCATTATGATAACAACATGTATTTAATAATTTTATAGTAGAACGTAAAAGAATTTAATCAAAGGAGTGAAGTCTTGATATCATTATGATTTAACAAAGATCATTGTCAAGATCATATCTTATCGAAAAATCAGACGGAAGACCTACTCGTTGCTCGCAACGAGATCTCATCTAGTTATTATTATTCTTTTTTTTTAGACAAAATTTTGTGCAGGCGATTTCTCGTAAACTATTCGGTGGATTTCAATGAAAATTTCAGTAATTATAGGTCATTACATGAATTTTATATAAAATTCCGTTTTTTGGAAAATTCGCTACCAGTGCCAAGTTATGGGCATTTTCCTGATTTTAAAATGCAATTTTGTCTTCGAATGTTCTCGAAAACGGCTCAAGATATTAGCTGGAGACTTGTTAAAGATGATAGACCATGATTTATAGATGTGCAATTTTGCCTTCGTTTGCGTCGTCAATACTTCCGGTCGCTACAGGAAGTGAATTCAAAATGTGCACTTTTTCAACTTTTTTTGTTTTTCAATATTTTTCTTTGATATAATTAATGTTAACAGAGACCCTACTTGAAAGGCCTAATATATCATTTATTTAAGAATTGATCAATCCACACACTAGATATTTGCATTTGAAAATCTGAAGCGTGTCCAAGATGGCGGGGCGTCTCCGTAAACTCCGCCATTAAGCAAGTCGGGTTCTAGAAGGTCAGCTGAGCGTTTAGATGATCGAAACTTTTACCAAAAAGATTTCTGAAATGCAAAGGATTCTTTGGATTGCCACGTCGCAATTACATTGCATTGAGTATAGTTTTATTGTAAGGTTTCTTCAAACGTCTATTCAAATTGCTTTTGTTTGCATCTCAAAGTAGAATACAACATCACTACAAGTGGAAATACGACGACTTCAACCTTTGGTTTTGCACCAGGGAAAACTTATTCTAAACCAAGGTTTTAAGAAATAGCTTTTCAAGAAACTTGCCTTATTCATATACACTATGTTTCTGAATTTACTTGACTTCTGTTTATTTTTTCACGCAGGCTTGTGACATATTAAATGAACAGAAAAGACAAAAATAAGAAAAACATTTTTTTAAAGATTGTTTATTAAAGGATATATGAATATTCTTGTGATAAATGCAAGTTATTGAACATAAATAGTATCAGATTCCTAGACCGTCTGAGGGCGCTCGATTTTTTTAAATGAAATATTCCAGTCTTTTCATGAACGTGTAACTCATCTCTACTTTGGGGGTAAACAGGATACAAAATTCGTGGAAAATCTTACTGATTTCACTGCTTTAGTGTCACTTGGCTGTATACGATATTATATTTGTACAATGTGATAAATATACTTTCTAACGCTAGAAATTCCGGTTATAAGAACATACATTTCTAATTTTCATTGAAGTTATCACATCCATTCAATAGATCAAACATTTCAAAGGAATAGCGTTACGTTTGGCACAAAATAATGTATCGTGACCCGACTTAAGAAGACATTGGCATGGCTGTATATGCAGTTGCATGGAATAAAAAGTTGAATGCATATCGAAAAAAGGAAAGAAAACAATATCATCTGTTCATCACTAATAGAGTATCTATCCTAAAATTACTGTTAAAACTCAAGTAACAAATTTCGATGTGATCATTTTGAGCAAAGTTTGGCAAGCTAGCTCTCATTTTATAATTCCAAACTGAATTTTTAAAAAAATTGTAAAGTTTGTTGGAATCAAAAAAAGCAATCTCGCGATATTCGAATGTTAAATTTGAAGCGGGTTATAATGGGTACCGCAATGGATTTTCACGCTGGCGACCCGGGTTCGATCCCCGTGTTTCCGATTTTTAAAATCACTTTTTTCAGTTTGGTTTTACGTTTTTTTTTCTGAATCGGACGGAAGACCTCTCGTTGCTCGCAACGAGTTTCTTTTCTAGTTATTATTATTATTTTTTTTCTTCTTCCTGGGAAAATTTTGTCCTCGAGTGTTCTTGTAAACTACACATCCGACTAAGGTAAAATGTTTTTAGGGTCAGTAGACATGTTATGTAGATTTGCCAAACAAAGGTCATTTTGCGCGCACGTGCTTGCAAGAGCGAGCACGTGCAACACGTTAAATGGCCAATATAATGTATAAATGCCTTAACTTTTTTATTTTTTGATGAAATGCTTTGAAACTCATAATGTAAGGATATATTAGTAGTATAGACAAGATGACATGGTCAAAATAGCAAGATCTCACGCGCATGCACGTGCGCTTTGCTCTGATTGGCTGAAACTAAAGTCTCAATATCTTTCTTGTTTTTTGACGAAATCATTTGAAATTTTGTACATAGCCATGTATTACGATATCCTACAACGTGATATATAGCAATGATCATGAAAGCACGTGCATGCACGTGCGCTGGAATCTGATTGGCTGAAACTTTAAATTGCTATAACTCCTTTGATTTTCAACCAAACAGGATGGGATTTGGAACATAGATATATTTAATGGACTTCTACAAGAAGATATAGTCACTGTGCACATGCATACACGTGCGTGTACGTGCACTGCAATCTGATTGGCTGAAACTTTAAACAGCTATAACTCCCTTGGTTTTCAACCAAACCGAATGGGATTTGGAACATAGATATATATAGTGGACTTCTTCAAGAAGGTATGGTCACCAAGCACATGCATACATGTGCGTAAACGTGCGCTGCAATCTGATTGGCTGAAACTTTAAACAGCTATAACTCAATTGGTTTTCAACCAAACGGGATGGGATTTAGAACATAGATAGATGTAATAGACTTCTACAAGAAGGTATGGTCACCATGCTCATGTATGCACGTGCGTGCACGTTAAATGGGTAAAATCAAAAATGCACTTAAATGAGAGTTTTATTTTATAAGTTTGGATTAAATACTTTAATATTTAGCATATTAAAGTACATAGATTGTGTAGACAATATGGTATGGTCATTACGCACATGCATTCACATGCTCAAGTGTGCAATGATAAAATTTGAATGAACATGGTACACTTCTGGGTAAACGTTGTTTAAGTCTCAAATGCAGAGAGTTTGTCTTATTTAATTACGCTTACAGGGAATATGACTATGAAAGGGAGTTGGGGAGCGTTTGGGGAACATCTGTAACGGTCCCCGTTACAATTAGCACTAGTTATTATTATTATTATTTTTCTTCTCGGGAAAATTTTGTCCGCGAATGATCTTGTAAAGTACACATCCGATTAAGGGGAAACCTTTTTAGGGTAAGTAGGCATGTTATGTAGATTTGCGGAATCAAGGTCATTTTGCGCGCACGTGCTTGCAAGAGCGTGCACGTGCAAAACTTGAAATGACCAATATATAATGGATATAACCGTAACTTTTCTATTTTTAGACGAAATGTTTTGAAACTCATAATGTAAGGATATATGAGTAGTATGCACAAGATGACATGGTCAAAATAGCAAGATCGCACGTGCAAGCACGTGCGCTTCGCTCTGATTGACTGAAACTAAAGTCTCAATATCTTTTTTGTTTTTTGATAAAATCATTTGAAATTTTGAACAAAGTCATACATTAGGGAGATCTACAGCCCGTAATAAAAGAAATATCATGAAAGCATGTGCATGCACGTGTGCTTGCAAGAGCTCGCACGTGCAACACGAGAAATGTCCAATATTATTGATACAGACGTAACTATTTAAATTATTGATGATATGCTTTAAAACTCATATTAGAAGTATATATTAGAAGCATAGACAAGATGACATGGTCAAAAAAGCAAGATCTCACGCGCATGCACGTGCGCTTCGCTCTGATTGGCTGAAACTAAAGTCTCAATATCTTTCTTGTTTTTTGACGAAATCCTTTGAAATTTTAAATATAGGCATGCATGAGGATATCCTTCAATAAGATATATAGCAATTATTTTGAAAACGCGTGCATGCACGTGTGCTGCAATCTGATTGGCTTATGCTTTACATAGCTATAACTCCCTTGGTTTTCAACCAAACAGGATGCACTGGATGAAAAACCAGGTTTCCCAAATTTGGAAACCCGATGGAAACATATGGGAATCGTGACATCAGTAGTTTCCATATAGTTTCCATTTTATGGAAACCACACAGTGGTTTCCACGTAGATTCCCGACATGGAAACAATCAACCTGTGGTTTCCCGTAAGTTTCCCAAGATAGGAAACCGTGGAAACATGCTTCAGTGGTTTCCATGAGATTCCCGACATGGAAACAATCAACCTGTGGTTTCCCGTAAGTTTCCCAAGATAGGAAACCATGGAAACATGCCTCAGTGGTTTCCTTATAGATTCCCGACATGGAAGCCATCAATCTGTAGTTTCTCCCGTGTTTCCCGGGTAGGGAAACTTTGAAATTATATCTCATACTAATTTCTAACTACATGTACTTTTATTTTACAAAAAGTTAAATATTTTCTGAGGTTACCACATTTTTTCCCGATTATAGATTTTTTTCAAACGTGTACACATACTGTATCAAATGAATTAACTGGTCTCCCCCTTCAAACAGTTAAAATAACTTAAGTGTATTTCAGTGTGATAAAATTTAATATTTCATGACCTTGAACGCAAATTAATTTTAAATTGGATTTATCACATGAGTCTTGGTAAACTCGTATAGAATGCGTGAATTGGAATAGAGAAGAATGAGTGCAGTACGTACAGAGAGAAGTTGTGATTACTGATTAAAAGACATAATATAGAAGAGTAAGAATTAGTACAATAGTTACATAGAAATCAATGTAAACTGGTCAGAAAAAATCATTCATCGAGTGAGATGGGGGTCTGAGTATACTTGGCTACTATTTGCTATAGTAAATATTGTTTAAGATATTATTTTTATTTATTTATTTATTTATTTATTTATTTATTTATTTATTTATTTATTTATTTATTTATTTATTTATTTATTTATTTTAATAATTATTATTTGCTTGTCATTTTTTTCTTGGGAAGCCCCCCCCCCCCCCCCTCTAAAAAGCATATTTGAAAACGTTGGTACGGCCTGTGTAACTACGGGCAACTGTCCTCACGTGCCATATCAGGTGGAGACACGTGCCGCGAAGACACCTGGAGACATGAGACACCTGTCACTGTGTATTTTTTGTATATTCTATGTGATTTGAGAGGGTTTTTACTTACAGGGAACAATGGGCTGTTGTCAAGCATGTACACACACAGTCTCCGCAAATTAAGATGATGATTTGTGTTATTTATTATCATTAAAAATTATTGTAAATAATCATAAGTTATACAAGAGAAAATAGTTTATTCAAAAAATAACCTATTTTATTTTAAGAAGTTCAATGAAAGAACAAGCTATTTAGAATTTCGATTTCAATGTTCATTACTGATTTAAAATAAAATAATCCCGTTTAAAAATTAAATAATTTTCCATAGGTATAGAATAAATATAAATACTCGTCGTGTATAATTATATTAAATCATAATCACTTTATGTAGATCAATGCCATTAAAACGGTACTTAATTAATAGTCTTGTTGATGTTTTGTGTTAAATTTGTAATCCAACTACAAAGACATCTATAAAATAATGATTAAAATATAAGAAAAATATTAATATTCATATAAAAACGTTTTTTTTTCTTAATTTCTTTTGAATTTAAATATGTTCGCAGATCCCTGTATAGTAAACATCTGCACTTTTCGCATGAAACAAAGGTCCAAATGCACACTGTATATATTAAAAAACCATTTTTCCCCTCCAAAGGCCATTGCTCTACATGTAACTAAAGAAAAATCTGTAAAATTTTACATTTATATTTTGTTTTTTCTTAAGAACAACGGCTTTTTGGTGTGTAGTGCATGCTAAGGCAATCTATTAAAAGAACTGAGTGTGTTTATTGTATTATTGTGCATTTTCTGTTGATGTCTTTATATAAAGATGAGAAGGTTTTTAATTAATACAACTACAAACATTTCTTTATCTACGTTGTCCACTACTTTTTTTTCTACATGCTGTAAATTACTCTTATATATATATATATATATATATATATATATATATAAATATATGCGTGTTATTAAATTTGACTAGACTAGGCCTGAATGTAAGTAATTTCAGTTTGGGTAATAAACTTACCGGGAATTTTTTTTTTTTACTTGCATGCTTTACCAAATTTCCTGAACGAAAAAAAAGTACATGAGAAGAGATACAGGGCGGGACCAGCTAAAGTTGTGTGCATAAACTCACAGCCCTTCAGATTAACAAGTATCTATCGACAGTATATGAATTTTGACAAAATCTTTCCAATGACCCAATTATACCAGTCACGACTAAAATACTGAATTAATATACTGTTAATTTTTCCTGCCTTTGACTAGATATTAGTTTTGTTCCACCTTGTGATAACTCTCCTAAAAAAAGGGGGTTTTGACATTCTGATAAATTAAACAATACTACATGTTAAAATCATGTGGGAAATTTATTTAACTAAAGGCCAATAGGTTTCAAATACAATATAGCAAATATAGAAGCAATTCAGCAATCACCTTCACCAGTAATAATTATATTGTAGCTCATTTTAATGCCTTTTAGCACATTTTAAAAAATATACATCGTTATGATGTGACATTATAAAATTCATAATTACAACCGTTAAAAGTAGCGAGGAGTGGGGGGGGGGGGTATTACTTTCAGCTAGGACGGCCACTATACCTACAACCAAGCCCCGAAACCCCCACCCCAAAATCAAATAATTTGAGTTGTTATTCCAGAAAGAATTTTTTCTCTAGGTGGCACAAGCGATTTTTTTTTTAAAAAACGTTTTCGATCTATACTAGGCCGACACATCGTATCGGCAAAAATATTTAGGAGCCCCCTCTTTATTCCATGAACAGGGAAAAACTTCATTAAATTCTATTATAAGATGTCATAATCATACTTAATCATAATGAATTTTTTCCCCGTCCTGCATCGCTCTGCAGGCGCTTTATTTTCATTGGTCAATTTACCGAGGCGCCATTTTTCGAGGATTGAGAAGGACGAAGAAGAAGGTGTAAGCAGCTGGTAAATGTGAAAAGTTAATGATGTTTTCACCACCCAGTGTCTTTAAGACTGTGATAAATGCAGGGAACATCAACCAAGGATTAGTGTATGTATATTTTTGTTAATTTTTTACGGTAAATAATTGTAATATTTGGCCCCAAATCTTCACTGTCGTAGACAACTTTTGTTCTGACGCCATTTTGAAAAGTTGGAATTTATCTAATATTCTTAGCCTTTCGTACATATATTGCAAGAAATGAAAGGGAAATTTGAGTGATATGACATACTTAATTTACTTCCCTGTAATAAATAGACAACGTAGGCCTCCAAGCACCGTACATGTATGTGTTCCATACTATATGTTGTAAAATGGCTACGTTTCGCCTTTTAATAAAATGAATGCTCAATATAATAGTTTAATAGTGCTCTGTGTGTATGTACAAATGAGTTCTTTTAAAGCGGATTTTTTAAATTTATTTTTTAATTTTTACCACCTCTATTTATTCGGATGATAATATTGGTGTCGAGTGGTTACGACCCGATTCCGTGTTCGACCCGCGTGGTAACGACCCGAGTGGTTTCGACCTACTTATATATGTATATACAGGTAAATAGGAGGGTTCAGGGCTTCACACTATAGGGTATACACATGGATATTCGGTAGCAATTACAGGTGTATGGTTTCAGGTATAAGGGGAATACGTGTCATTAATTGGTTGTCAACATTGAAGTCAAAAGTATAGGTGTTTTTTTTTTAATGATTTTAGGGCAAGGATGTAATTAAATTCAATTGAAATATGATAATAATGTATATCTGAGCATTTTCCCCTTAGAAACAAATTGAACATTCAAACAAATTATAGGTCTTGGTTGGATATTTATTTAATTCATAATATTGTCTGAGTGTTTTAATTTTTAATTATTCACAGTACACAAACATGTCAAAACATTTCTGCAGACTTATACTGGTAAAGGAATGAACAAAATATGCTGGTGATTATTTCATAATTCTAAAATATCAATAAATTATATCTTTTAGATTTCTGTGGATAGCTTTCCAGGCTCCTGAAATGATGGTCAAGATATAAGATTATATAAACAACAACAAAAAAATGTTAAGTATTTTTTGTATTCTTAAAGAAATCAATCATATTGATATCAATTAAATAATTATTTCAATTACAAACAGAAACATTATTCTTTCATTTTTATTTTACAATTACAAATAGATTAATCATTAATTCATTTTTATTTTTTATTGTATTTATTGTATTTGTTGAACTCACCCTGCTCAAAATCCACCATGAACATCTCCACGGTTGGTGGTGTAGGCAAAGCAGACAAGATGCCTTGAAAGACCTGAAGAAAAATTACTAAAATTACTAATCATGTATGACTATAAAATTTAAAAAGTGTTTGAAAGTTGTTTTTTTTTAATTCTATTGACAAGAAGAGACTTTGGATTAATATATAATTATATATATATAGGATAAAGGATAACATTGAAAAGATACATTTACTTTTTTTAAGTATATCTTTGAAAGTTAGAGGGAATGATACCTTAGCATAGTCTCCCTCTTGCATTTTGAATGTAAATTTTTCTCCGAATGTAGAAAAAAAAATATCTTCCCAGTAAATATTGTAATAGTCCAAAGTTTTTTTCAAATTATCAGAATTGTTGTCATCTGCTGACTCCAAACTATTGATTAAACTATGCTGTTAAATAAATAGAGTATATGAAAAAGTCTGTCCTCTATAGTTATCTTTGTTACTTTATATGAATATTTCTGCCATTTCACATGTATCTTGTACATTATTTTTTGTATATATACAGGGTTGGAAATTACAGCCCGCCCGACCGCCCGAGACGGTCTGTTTCTCAGGCGGGCGGGTACAAAACTTCAGATGACAGCCCGGTGGTCGGGCTAATTTCAATAGTTAAAAACTATTTTTAAACCCAGAATTTCTATTTTCTATTTTTACTTCGTTTACCTCATTAACAAAAATCTCAATCTGCAGACTCTCGGTATCGTTTTGAATTAGGTAAGATGTAAATTGTTATCTATTCGCTCATTGGTCTGTATGAATGTTTCAGCCAACCAGCGTGCACAATACAATTCATATTCGGCAATAATGAATGCAAGATGATGCGTAAGTTTTTGGGGCTGTCGACGCCAGAAAAGCGTCCTTTGCTTGACTCAAAGGAAAAAAATAAGGCATATGACCAAAACAAAAGATGCAGAACGATAGTTCCTCGTTGGAAGGAAGAATTCAAGTGGTTAATCAGCGATGAAACCCACGGAAAGCTCTTTTGTCAAAAATGTCGGGGGGTGTATGGACCGTTGGCAGTTAAGAAGAGCGCATCCGACAGAATAAAGCGATATGCAAATGGACCGTTTGTGGTAGGTTCAACAAACCTTAGACATGACGCACTTACAACACATGAAAAGTCGGAAGGTCACAAATATGCTGTAGAATTTACAATTTCTAGAAACAAGCCATTAGGCGAAAGTTCTGCAGAAAAAATACTTCATTCATTAAACCATGCTACTGTTTTAAAACTAGAGAAACTGTTTCGAAATGCACATGCCATAGCCAAAAAGTCGAGACCTATTACAGATTACGTGTGGTTATGTGAACTTGATGAGAAGAAAGGTGTTGATTTAGGTAGTACTTATAAGAACCACAAAAGTTGTAAAGAGTTCATGGTTTCCATAGCCGAGGTTGAAAGAGAGAAGATAGAAGAAAAACTAGCACAAGTTAACTTTTGCACAATCATGTCTGATGGGTCGACAGATATTTCAGTGTCTGAAAATGAGATAGTCTACATTCATTTTGCTCACAGAGGTGTTCCATATTGTTTTTTTCTTGGGTTGATTGAATGTGAGTCAGCAAATTCAGAAGGAATTTACAATGCAATTAAAAAGGCACTGCATTTTAAAAACATTTCTGCAGAAGATATTCTTGAGAAAACTATTGCGTTTGCTGGAGATGGTGCATCAGTGAACACAGGGCATCTCAATGGTGTGATAGCACATTTCCGCAGGAATGTTAGTCAGTCTATCATCATGGTCCAGTGCATGTCTCACAGGGTTGAGCTGGCTTATAAAGCTGCTTTGAAGGTGAGGGAATTAATTTATTAAACCTAATTTCTAATCAGTAATTTTCTTATTAAAAAAAAATAATGATAAAATTATTTTGTCATGGCTTACAATTTTCACATGTATAATTATAGGTAGCACCAGCATTTACTAAGGTGCATTGCTTGCTAGATGAACTTTTCAAATTTTACCACAAAAGTGCCAACCAAACCAAAAATTTAAAGAATACTTTCGTTGCCCTTGGCATGTCCCAAAGTCTTCCTACGAGGATAGGCGGAACAAGGTGGCTGGGCCATGTGCAGACAGCATTAAAGAGCTTGTGGAAAGGCTATAAAGCCTTTGTCACACACCTTAGCCAGGTTTGAAATAATGAGACTTTTTAAATTTATTGTATTTCTTATGTAAGTGTATCATTGTATGTGAAGTTACAGGTTATAATTTAAGAATGTTGTTAAAGTGTAATAAATTAACATGCAGGTTGCTTGTAAAAGAAGTGGACAGTCAGCAACACAGTCAAAGGCAAAGTACTTGGTCAAACTTCTGCGGTCTAAGGATGTTATCATCTTTGCTCATTTCCTTACTGATCTTGTTGGTGTTCTAACCAAGTTCTCCATGTGTCTACAAACGAGAGCAACATGTTTTTATGAAGTCCACCAAGAATTGCAATGTACCATTGCAAACATTAAAAAGCTAGAAAACAGGTGAATGAATTTTTCATGTGTCAATATTATCATTGCACGCATGTGTACTCACCTTTACTAAGGATGCTTTTTCACGATTGATCATATATTACATTGGAAACCTCTGTCTCTCTCAATCTCTGCTTGCTTGCACATTTATATAATATATATGTACATATATCATGTGTGTTCCACTTAGCCCTAGCTTCTTTGTAACTTTCTATTTCCAATATTATTAAAATAGCCTAGTAGAATACTAATCAAATTAATATTGGATGTGTAGTTGCACAGCTTTCTTGCTTTGTTATGTCTAAGCATGCTAGTGATTCACATTTCCAGACCTGGTCCTGAATTTAGAAAAATTGTTGAAGCTGGAGATCAGTTTGAAGGGGAGACACTCTGTGGAAATGAATTATCCTCTGATCAAATAAAAAGAGTGTTGAAAGGTTTGACAGATAGTTTGGAGGGCAGGTTCAGTGATGTGAATGATGGAGTGAAAAATGCAACCAAAATTGCTGATCTCACATCCTGGCCTGCAACACTGGAAGAGGCTACTGGTATTAAATGGCTATTAAATATGTAAATAGTTGGACTAAAATATTCATTCCAGTAGCTAGCTTTTATTTGAACCAATGTTACTTATCATGATTGATATATATATGTATATCAGTATACTATTCATTATTACTACAAATCTTTTCAAGTTTTATGTACCCAGGTATGTAAATGTAATTGTTGAAATCATTTTTAAATCTGAAAATTATCAATTGTTTTGTAGATTTTGGTGATGAGATGGTGCAGACTTTGGTTGATCATTACCGCCAACAACTACTGAATAAGGAACTTGATGTGGGGCTTATTGAGTCAGAATGGACAGTGTTAAAAAATGTTTTGTATAACAAGTATGTGTATAAATTTACTGAAGTTAATTAAGTCATAATGTTAGAAATTTATTGACCCTTTCTTGTAAATGTAATAAATTGAAACAATATTACCTTTTATAGCCATAGAGTCCATAGCCTGTCCTGGAGTACAGTAAATGATCTGTACATCGGCCGTGTTCCTAACATTCTTAGCCTAGTGGACCTTGTGTTGTCATTGCCAGCTGGGACTTCGGAATGTGAGAGGGGTTTCTCCCAGATGAAAATCATCAAAAATCAGTGGAGGAACAAGCTGAAATCATCTTCAATGACTCTCCTAATGACAATTCAGCTACACTCTGAAAGTGTAGCTGAATGGAATCCTGAGAAGTCTATATTTCACTGGAACCGGAATGCAAAGAGAAGACCCTGTTTCATGGAATCAAGGAAAAGGCCTGTTTCCATTCAGAGAGAAATCTTAGAATTAGATGAACAGGAGGAAGAATCAGGGGAAACTACAGAAGAAGCAGCAGGAGAAAGGGGGGAGAAAGAATACTCAGACTTGGATGACTCAGACTACACTTCAGACTTTTCAGATTTAGATGAGGATGATTGTGATTCTGAAGAATATGATTAGAACAATAAAAGCATCACATATAAGCATTACAGTGTAATGAATGAAATGAATATGGAATTTTGAATGACCATTATATGAAATTTTGAAATGAAATAAATTTAATTCATGAGATTTTATTCATTCCTCATTCAATATTGGATCTCATTGTTGCCACTTTCCAATCTTTGAATTTTGTTTGAAAGCTCAGAATTTTGACATTGTTTGCAGTCTACCAAAAGAAGACTTATATACAGCATAGAATGATAGATGAATATTTTGAATAATGTTTTTTAGCATGTTTAAAATATGCATCCTTCGGTTTATGATTAGATATATAGTTTCAAATATTCTGTAAATGATGTAAAATTCAAAGAGCATGTAAGACCTGTGTTATAAATGTAACTATTAAGTTTTATTTATAGTACATTCATAATAATGAACATTTAAATCAGGACTGGCAGATTTTGAGCAGGACTGGTAACTTTTAAAAGTAGCCAGCCCTGTGTCTGGCTGCTATTTTCATTGAATTTCCAACCCTGCTCACATTCAATCAACCCAAGAAAAAAACAATATGGAACACCTCTGTGAGCAAAATGAATGTAGACTATCTCATTTTCAGACACTGAAATATCTGTCGACCCATCAGACATGATTGTGCAAAAGTTAACTTGTGCTAGTTTTTCTTCTATCTTCTCTCTTTCAACCTCGGCTATGGAAACCATGAACTCTTTACAACTTTTGTGGTTCTTATAAGTACTACCTAAATCAACACCTTTCTTCTCATCAAGTTCACATAACCACACGTAATCTGTAATAGGTCTCGACTTTTTGGCTATGGCATGTGCATTTCGAAACAGTTTCTCTAGTTTTAAAACAGTAGCATGGTTTAATGAATGAAGTATTTTTTCTGCAGAACTTTCGCCTAATGGCTTGTTTCTAGAAATTGTAAATTCTACAGCATATTTGTGACCTTCCGACTTTTCATGTGTTGTAAGTGCGTCATGTCTAAGGTTTGTTGAACCTACCACAAACGGTCCATTTGCATATCGCTTTATTCTGTCGGATGCGCTCTTCTTAACTGCCAACGGTCCATACACCCCCCGACATTTTTGACAAAAGAGCTTTCCGTGGGTTTCATCGCTGATTAACCACTTGAATTCTTCCTTCCAACGAGGAACTATCGTTCTGCATCTTTTGTTTTGGTCATATGCCTTATTTTTTTCCTTTGAGTCAAGCAAAGGACGCTTTTCTGGCGTCGACAGCCCCAAAAACTTACGCATCATCTTGCATTCATTATTGCCGAATATGAATTGTATTGTGCACGCTGGTTGGCTGAAACATTCATACAGACCAATGAGCGAATAGATAACAATTTACATCTTACCTAATTCAAAACGATACCGAGAGTCTGCAGATTGAGATTTTTGTTAATGAGGTAAACGAAGTAAAAATAGAAAATAGAAATTCTGGGTTTAAAAATAGTTTTTAACTATTGAAATTAGCCCGACCACCGGGCTGTCATCTGAAGTTTTGTACCCGCCCGCCTGAGAAACAGACCGTCTCGGGCGGTCGGGCGGGCTGTAATTTCCAACCCTGACAATACCCGAATAAAAGTCACTGTAAAGGTTTAGTTATCTCTTACTTCACATCATCATCAATCTTTTTCGACGAATGACCCTTGTTTAAAATATATAGACATGTATTACAGCAGTTACCATCTTTTCAGCTGTCAAAATCATGTCAACTTTCGCGGGATTTAAAAAGAAAGTAGAATGGTAGATGATTAAATACTGATCCTGATCAGAATTAAGACGAAGAAAAACAGAAATAAAATAAATCGAGGCGGGGGTATTAAATCGGGGCGGGTGGGGATGAGAATCTAGGAATATTTTTATTATGGCCTTAACTTCCATTTTTTTCCCCATATATCCTTGCTATGGATATACTGTGGTAAAAATTTGGGGGGGGGGGGGGGCGCAACCATCTTTTCAACGGACATTTTCTATAGTAAAGGTAATGTTGGGGGAAAAAGTGGAAGGGGGGGGTAGCCCCCCCCCCCCCTGCCCCCCTCCCTGTTGCTACGTGCCTGTTAATGCTTTGATAAATTTCAAACATGCCTTCAATAAATGGGTGAACTAATTAGTCATAAGAAACTAAACGTATGCTATTTTCTATATTTCATATAATGTTCAGCTTTTGTTTGTAATATGTATATGGGCTTCAGCCTTTTTTCTTAAAAAAACTAATTTCAAAGTGAAGGAAGAAATATGCTCGATAACTCTCGATTCCTGCCTACATTTTGCACTCATTTTGTTTAATATTAATGGCAATTTGGCCATAAAATCGTTTTTATAACAAAGAACAGTTAAGTGGTAATTGATGAATTGTTTTAATACCAGCACTTTGGCATGCCAAATTCACAAAAATGAGCTAAACCTAGTTTCACAATTGATAAACTAGGTTTATCGACTGTAAACTATAGTTTACAAACCGTAAACTTTAGTTAACGATTCGTAAAGTATAGTTTTCATCTGTAAAACTATATTTAACGGTTGTTAACTATAGTTTACGAATGATAATCTAAGTTTATCTGTCTGTAATAAGCGTTAACAATAGATTTTGTTGATAACAAAGATTCACGTTTGTAAACTATAGTTTACAATCGTAAACTATAGTTAAGAGTTATTAATCATAGTTTCACAAATCGTAAAACTATATTTTATCAGATCGTTAACTATAGTTAACGGTTTACAAATCGTGAAACTGTATTTATCAGATAATCTATGATTACAAGTTACTACTACATGAATAAGAAAAATACAAATTTTGACCAGATTGCAAAATAATACAAAAATGAACCCATAAAAAGGATGGGTTGAGGGTTTTTCCATCGCACTAACAGGGTAACAGAAATGGCGCAAGAAAAACAAAGATTTTTTTTTTAATTTAAAAAATCCGTAAACATGGTAACTATCCGACGGTTTAAGATCAAATAGATTTCTCATAGCGGCATGAATTGAATTATAAATGTATCTGTGATAATTTTTTTTTTGTTTTTGTTTTTTTTTTTGTCGTTTTTTTTTTCTATAAACATATCTATGATAATATTGTTTTTGTCGTTTTTTTGTCTATAAAGTATACAAATACCACCCCCCCCCCCCTCTTGAAACACAAAAAGCTTTGGTTTGAATTTTTGAAAAACAAATTGTCCATATCACCTGTAAAAAAGAATTTTTGTTTCACAGGGGGGGGGGGTATTTTCCGTTTTTCGTTGATTTCTTTTGTGAAAAACAAAAGTTTTACCAAATTTTTATAGTTATCTCTCTTTGTTTTCCCAAATTAGTAATGTTTTATGAAAATTTATATAATAATCTAATAAAAACAATATTAAAAATCCTTTGAATATGTTAACTTTTGAAAATTATAACTTGGCGGTAGGCGGAAAAACAATATTTATTCAAATAGCATAGTATCTGTTATTATATATATCATATTATTTTTATCATTGATGAACTATTCAAAGATTTTATGCAAACGTTAATTTAAGAGCTTATATCTCAAAGTAAAAGATTCCCGGCAGTCATTGGTTTATATTTCTCTTCATTTTGAATAAATTTCCTTGCCTATTCAAAAAATTCTTTTAGGAGTGAACATCCTCTGTCTATACCGTTTACACCTACTGTGTGCCCCTTGTCTTGATCGGGAAATGTACCGGGAAAAATCCGTCAATGTGTAAAATATGGCCTAATAATTACTATGAAAAACGTCAGTCAGCATTTGACTCCATGATAAATTGTATTTGCTGTCAAGATCATTGCTTCGACCACGGAACTTTTGAAATTATGACTTTCTAAAACAAGACTTTTGATATTCTTGTTTCAGCAACTTGTTTGTCAATAATTTAATATATACGTATTAAAAATTTCTGTTTTTTCAAGTTCCTGTAAATCCAATATTTTATTTTTGTTTTACTGATAATATTTCAGGAATTGTTATATGTTTGCACTCTATATATTTAAGAACATCAGAGAATGGTAAGCACGTTCGGGTATATACACTACTCCTAAGACGACCCCCAAAAAGATTCAAAATTTTCTGCAAAATGCTTTCTCTTTCTTAAGAGTACATATACATTTGATCATTTTTGTTATACACGTATTTATTGATCAGTCTGACTAAATCAAGCCCTTACTATTTCACTTCTAACAAAGTGTAATAGGGACTAGCTTTAGTCAGACTGTTTATTGATAAACTTTTATGTTAAGAAAAAGACACCGGACTAGAAAAACTTAACAAGTACTGACAACGGACATTTTGCGTTTAAATTGCGATTTCTTAAAGCCTGCTACAAAGAAAAGGATGTCAGTTGCCTAAGACATGTAAAATTAAGTTTTTCTTCATATTTCAAAATAAAAGGACCATTTTCATAAATTTTACGTAAGAAATATTAAATTTTCAGGCTGACGATCATGACTTCACACATGGGCATGTGATTGCCAACGCAAACTCCTCTTTTATTACTTCATTTTAACGGCTGAAATTCATACAACACCAAAAGGGGTGTCAGTCCTATTCCCCATTGCAATTTCAGACATTGGTTGAATTATTTAACTTAAAAAATGAAAAACTGCTTACGACCTGTCTTCTACAGTAATGACACCGGACAGTTTTTGTCATAACCTTACCTGTATTTTTATGACAACGAGCCATTTTTAGTGCTTAACTTTAAATGTTTCTGACAACGGTACTGTCTTGGAACTTAGCGTGTTCCTGGCCGTGGAAATGATATGTAGAAATCCATTCTGTCAATATTTATTGTCTCGCCATTTGTTTTCAACCTGGACACTTTCTGTGTCTCCTTTGCAGAAGAGTTCCTTGGAAAGCATAGTTAACTAAACTGTCAGTAAAATTTTATTTTGTACTTCACTTTAGATGGAAAAATCAAAGACTTTAAAGTACAATTGATGTTATTGTTCTTATTTAATTTGATTATATCGAGGCTTCTACCTTAGAATTTACATGCCCTTCAGGCTTGTAATTGTACAATTTCCACATGCCCGCTTCCAATTTTACCAGGTCCCGGGTATTGGACTCCCGGGATTTGTCGAAGACTGAAATAGTGATGTCGTGATCATCAAAAATCTTGAATATCACGATGATGCTTTGAACAGACAACAGTTGAAAATGCCTAATTACAAATAATACAGTAGGATAGGTAATAATGAATATTGTTTGTGGTCCCAACATCAGAAAAGTAGAATGGTGCAAACAAGTCGATGCTTGAAATTTTGTTTAATATTCAGGTTTTTCTCCCATCCTGGTACAGATGTAGTTGCTGACGCGGAGTGACGCCTGATGCTAAATTACATACTTAGTTTGAATTAGAATGCAATAGTACATGAACATAATATATCCTTATCCTTTCAGAGAGAAGAAAACTGACTTTAAAAGAAAACCAGTGAGATTAAATCATATGAATGTATGATGAATCAGGATGTGATCATTTGGTAAGTGGTAGTTAATTTAATCATAAATTGGAATGTATGACAATTGCATGAAAAGAAACAAAAGAAAATAAATGATACCAAATTTATAAAAAAAAAAAAAAATTAATTGAAATACTTAATTTTGGTTTACCAGCTGTAAGCTACAACAAGTTTTATGTAAAAGCTAGGGCTGGATCCATATGCCCCCTCAATGATATGTGTGTATTGTTGTGATTGACATACATCAGTAAACTAATACATACAGTCAAACTTTGTTTAACTGAAACCTGAATTGAACAGGAAAGAACTTCGATATCAATGAAGATAGGAAAATTAAATACATATTTACTGATTCTAGCTGGTCAATATTTCGTTGACTTTAAGGAAGCTCTAAACACTGCGCACTAAAGAGCTTAGCCCTTAGATGTGAGATTTCTCCTCACAAATAGTCCAATGTCTTTTTGAACATTTTCCTGGGAAATGAGGCACATACAGTATCCTACTAACTTATATTTATTTTGATAAGTTTGTAAATATATTTTTGATTAACAAAAAAAATCAAAATTGTCAAATTGATAATATGACTGTTGACAAACAATTCATGTTTTAAGAAGGGGTACAATCGTACATTGGCCACTCTTGTTGCCTAGAGGAGATGCATCCAATTTCAATATTGCATGTTGATCTATACCCGGTGATTTATCAGTTTTAAGTGAATTTTTCTAAGACAAAAACATATCAAAAAAGCATTTCAGAACAAAACGGGGCTTCAACTGGGAGTATGGCATGTTGTGACAACATAGAGACTCCCCTAAGATTGATCATTATGGTGTTTTTTTGTTTCTTTTTTTTGTGTTCAGTTTGTTATATTTGAGTTTTTATATATTTTAGAGGCATTCGCCAATGTCATTCATAAGAAATGGAGACGGGAGAATGGAAAGACTGATCTTCACAGACAGCAGTCAAAACAAAGCAAAAGAAAGCGTTCAGTAAGTCTAATTTACCTAAAACCTATATGAAAAAGTGATCTTTTGGGATTTATTTTAAATTAATTTGCCTACATTTCAAAGATATTTGTTAATTAACAGTCTTCTTTCATCATGTATAGCAGGGTTGTAGAGGAATTAAATATTCTTTGAAATTTATATTTTGTGTCAATGGGTATTTCTACAAAAATAAGGTCACATAGTTCATTATCATTGAGACTTGTACAGATATTTTTTTAAAAAGTCTGTATGATTAACTATGTGCTTTTTCCCTCAGGAACTGTAAAGAAGAAAGAAGACCATGGAACATCTTATCTAGACAAGTCATGGACCCCAACATCTAAAAAGAACTTGACGGAGTGCCTTCAGTTGGACATTACTTCACCTGAGAAGACTGATGACGAAGACTCAACAAAGAGGGTCAGGCTCCCATTTTCCTGTGACTAATTCGCATTAAATTCTCCGTGTGAATGCCAATTCGCAGTAACTTTATGTTTAATTCGAATTAAACTCTCCATGTGAACAGGGCATAAATATCAATAGTCACTAATTTGGTTTTCATGTATAAAATATTTATATAAAAGCAGCTAAAGCACCTGGCCATGTTTGTATTTTTGTTTTACATACAGATGCAGTGTTGATGTTTTGACATATCTGTAAAAATTGTTATGCTTTTTCATAGATTTATTTTTTATAATGCTGTAGTAACTTAATTGAGTCCCTGAATGTCAATAGTCACTAATTTGGTTTTTATTTATAAAATATTGTATTTTTTTTTATAAATAGTAACTAAAAGCAAGCCATGATTTTTTTTTTATGTTGTACATATACAATGTTGACGCTTTGATATATCTTTAAAATTTATTATACTTTTTCATAGATTTATTTTGTTCGAATAATACTAAAGAAACTGAATTGAGTAACTTAAATTTTTCTTTGTTGTGAATTTGAATAGGTAGTATTATTAATATAATTTCTGAGAATACAAATGTCATCTATTTGAAATTTGTTTTGCTGTTTACTATATCCTCAAGGTTCACTCATCAATATTCAATAACAAATGTAACCCCACCTGAGAAACTTGAAGATTCTCATAAGCTTATTCCAGTATGAGATTTTAAAGAAAATTCATCAAGAAAAAAAATATATTTATTCCAATAAATCCATTTAGATTCCATCAAGGGAAACCCAAAGATTCCTGATAAGTTTCCATGATACGGAAACTACTACCTTTCAATTCCCTTAGGTTTCCAACCTATGGAAACTCAAGGTTTACTATATGAATCCAAGCAGTTTCCTATTCATGGAATCTTTAAGATTCCCGACTAGTTTCCCATCCACGGAAACTACTACGCTCCAATTCCATAAGGTATCCCGAGACACGGAAGCCAGTGGAATCTTCAGGTTTCCATATGGTATCCAAGTGGTTTCCAAAACATGGAATCCTTGAGATTCCCGACTAGTTTCCCATCCACGGAAACACCCTACGCTCCGATTCCATTAGGTATCCCGAGACACGGAAACCAGTGGAATCTTTAAGATTCCCGTTCGGGAAACTTACGGCTTCAAGGGAAACCTCGCGATTCCACTGGATTCCAAGCATCGGGATACCTAATGGAATCGGAGCGTAGGGTGTTTCCGTTGCACGGAATCAAGGTGGAATAACCCAGTATCCCGAACGGAAACCACAAGGAAACATAATGTAATCTTGAGGTTTCCATATGGTTTCCATAAGGTTTCCCACAATGGGAAACTGGTTTTTTCACCCAGTGATGGGATTTGGAACATGGATAGATATAATGGACTTCTACAAGAAGACATGGTCACAATGCACATGCATACACGTGCATGTACGTGCGCTGCAATCTGATTGGCTGAAACTTTGTACAGCTATAACTCCCTTGGTTTTCAACCAAACGGGGTGGATTTTAGAACATAGATAGATGTAATGGACTTCTACAAGAAAGTATGGTCGCCATGCTCATGTGAGCACGTGCGTGCACGTGAAATGAGTAAAATAAAAAATACTCTTGAATTAGCGTATTTTTTTAATACGTTTGGATTAATTACTTTGATATTTAGTATATTAAAATTTATAGATTGTAAAGACAAGATTATATGGTCATTACGCACATGCATTTACATGCGCACGCGTGCAATGCTAAAATTTGAATGAAATTGGTACACTTCTGGGTAAACGTTGTTAAAGTCTCAAATGAGTTTGTCTTATTTAATGAAGCTTATAGGGAATATGGCACCAAAAGGTAGTTGGGGAGCGTTTGGGGAACATCTGTAACGGTCCCCGTTACTGGTATTCATTTGGTTTCAATAAAATTTGTATATTCATCATGTTCATATAAATTAGAAAATTATGTATTTAAATTAATCCCTTTCTTTTTTTAGATCGTATCTATCCTCTCAGAAGATGTCATTAATCTGGTGTAGATGGGGGGTTTGACTCTTTGTGCACAGCAAGTTTTCCAACGGATAAAACAAGCAAGTATAAATATCAATGCAGTTTTTAGCTCACCCGGGCCAAAGGCTCAAATGAGATTTTCTAATCGAAATTTGTCAGTTGTCATTCGTCGTTCACATTGTCATAAACGTTTCTCATTTTCATCTTCACCAGAACCACAATTTAAATCAATACCCCCAGGGGTAGGGTAGAGCCACAATGAAAATTCAAGCTTTTAGGGAAAAAAGTCACAGTTGGTCACAATCATATGTAAGCATCTTTAGTAAGTGTAGATTAAATTTGGTTCAAATCACTCATCGCTAGGACCACAGGGGCATTATACATGTGGATGTATAAGCTTTTCAATAATCAACTGATTTTTGCTTTTTTTCCAAGTCACAGTGCTCAGATAAGCAATATAGCCCTTGGGCATCTTGTTATTTATAACTTACTGTATAATCCCTATTAACCGCCCCTGCCCCTATAAGCGCCCACTTAGATCTTTTTCAATTGTCAGGAAATAAAGGCACCTTGTACAATGATCAAAATTATCTAGAAAGACAAGAATAGTATCAAAAGTCTGCAAATTTTTGAAGGAAAAGAAAATAAAACTTGTTGATTATCCAATTTCTTGGTGGAAAATGATTCATTTAGCATACTTTGGGTGGATTATCTTCATTTAAAATAAAGTAAAACATTATTTTGCAGATTCTTTGAATTTATTTTTTTTTAATTTTTTTTTTAAGTTAATATATGATATTACCTAAATATTACAAAGAGAATACCAAAATAACTGCCCCTTTTTCGCAATTGCCTAAGCGCCTGGGGCGGTTAATAGGGATAATACGGTAAGTGGTATGGCATTGCTGTTATAAATGTGAGTGAATATAATATAAATATAATGTCCCGTTATGAATTCATTGTTTGTTCCATCACTTATCTCCCCTCTCTTTTTGTAGATACTCAATCCGGACAGGTCCTACCAGTGTCAAAGAGGAGATATGGTACTCGTATATGTTTCTGAAAATAATTTTTATGAACCGTCATATTCATTATCTCGAACTCAATGGGAGGACCCTAAATAAAATTGAGAAATATTAGGATTCACTATATCCAGGGTAAAATACATGAGGAAAAAGGAGTCAGGACTTCCAAATTTCTTCAACATATCCTTGGTACTGTAAATCACTTTATATTCGCGAGAACTTTATTTTCGCGTAATTACGTGAGACAGTGTGCTCGCAAAAATTTAATTCTCGCGTATAATAGTATTCCTTAAGAACATATAAAGCAAAAACCAAAACTCGCGAAAATTTTGTCTCGCTAATAAAGTCAATGACTATCTCGCGAAAATAAGGTGTCGCAAAAATTTAGTGATTTACAGTATTTTAGATATCATTGTTCGAGATACTGAAGTTTAACTGTATTTCATGGTCAATAATTATAAGATGTACTTTATCTAATTTTGTTGATTATAGTTTAACATATGATACAAGTGGTAACTGAAGAACTACATCTTTGATAATACTTTGCCTATATAAATTCTAGAGGAAGCAAATCTTGAACCTGAAATGGGGATGGAAGCACCATCATCATCTGGTTAGTTACTTTTTATTATTCTCTCTTTCAGGGAAAGGCAAAAAAAAAAGAATGGGGCGATTTAGAAAAATTATTTCATTAATACCAATAACACAATTTTGCAATTAAAGTATCTAAAGTTTTCTTGTGAACTATTCAAATTTTGGGCATGTTCCTTTGTAATATTGAGAAAGGTTACACACTCTTTAAAGAAAACAGCTAGCAGCAACAAGCAATCCTTAACTTTAAATTTTATGTATTCTTTCTTAGGCAGTTGAATGTACTTTAATACAATGTAAATTTCTAGTTTTAATTACACAGGTTTCTGCCAACCAGAAAAAGCTTTAAAGACTATTTCAGGTGAGCTAATTTCACACATATAACTAAATTTTTCACAATACTTAAATATTGCTTTTAATACAACATAAAATTATGGTTAATCTAATAATGAGAAATAATTTAATTTTGGTTGTAACATGTCATTTGATTAGATTATTTTCAAAAAATTCAGACTATATCAGATGACTTGGGTTACCTACTTCAAAAATGTATCAGCTTGATGTTACATTTAAATTACGTGGAATTTGAAGGCATTTTTGAAGGAGAAATTGTCCCATTTTCTACATTTAATGATGGAGAATTAAAATGAATGAATTTATTAGCTACCCAGTTTATACTGCTATAACCTGTTTTGGCTTTTTTTCATACCATGAACTGTAAACTGCTACAACCCAGGTTATGTATACATGTACCAGTATAACTTGGGTAGCTAGTAAAATCACTCCTTAAAAAGAAGCAATGAAAATATGCTTTTCATTTTATTTATTTTCACTTTTTGCAGCTAACAGTCTTTCTGCCAGCAGCAGAATCTCAAGTGAGTATAATACTCATACCAATATACATGTACTAAGTATTAAATATGTATACATTTGTTCCAGCCAAGGGATTTAAGATTAATAAAGCAAAGTGTAATTTCTTCAAATTTCCAATCAAATTTTTAGACTAAATATATCCATGGAATGAATATCAAAAATGAAAGAAAGTGAATATTACTTTGATCTGGACTGTTTTTAATGTGAATGATCATTAAGAAAATGCACATACAAAAAAAAGAAAATACATATTCAGTTCATGTAACAATTTTGCTGTTTTCAGATGACAGAACTGCCAGTAAAAGAAAAGACTCCACAGTGAAGGGTAAAATACAAGTATACATATAGTTTCAACCCAGTTGAAACATTCAAATTAGTTTATGCAAATGTAATGCAGGTTCATGCAGATTTATCTCTAAATTCACACACCTTTTATTTTCTTCTGTATGATCATTCTTACTAAATGTAACATTTATTTCAGATCCAACAAAAGACAGACTTATGGAAATTGAAGAGGAGAAGTTGGTGATAATGAAGGAACACCTTAAGATTGAGAGAAGAAAAGTGGACATCTTGGAAGATTACGTTAACTGGAGAAAGAAGATGTACACAGAGGGCATGGAAAATACATGTACACCAACCGTATCTCCAATAATCAGAGGGCTTTTCACCTCATAGGCTAAAATGAGCTTTTCTGATCACTTATTCTCAGTCCGTCTGTTGATTTACGTAAGGGATCACTGTCTAGTTAGGATAGTGTGCCAAGGCATCAACAATAGTTAGAAGCATGGGATAATTTTATGCATAAACTGTAGTTGATGTCCCTGACATACTATCCTAACTAGACAGTGATCCCATATATTTTCATTTCATTGTGAAATAGAATTTTACATTTAGATTTTAAAAATATAGACCAATATATTTCAATTACACAAGGCCTCCCATGCCATTTTAAATAGCCCTTGCCCTCTGACTTCAAACACAAAGTCGTACAAGATTTACAAGCTCCTCAGCTCCTGACCTATCAATTTGCCTGGTAATATACATTCTTGTAGAATTGTCAGGAAATCAACTCCAATAAATTTCAGAGTCATGATATTTTTTCTGTAAGCTTATGCACTTATACATAAATCAAAGTTTTGCACTGAAACATGAATCAAAGTTTTACATTTTACTGATAAATTAGTTTTTTATGCCCTCGTAAACGAAGTTTCGGGGTATATAGTTTTTGTTGTGTCCGTCTGTCTGTCTAGCTGTCTCTCTCTCTGTTTTTCCGCAAAAACTTTAACCTTGCCCATTACTTTTGAATTAGTAAAGCTATGACTTTCATATTTCTCAGGTGTATTCCTTGTGACAAGATCTTTCTTTGGGTACCACCGAATTTGACCTATTGACCTTGACCTTGAAGTTTGACCCATTTTTACATGAAAATTTTAAACTTTTACTTTGGCCACATTTTATTGAACAGTAGATACCTTGTAGATTTCCGTACTTGTGAAAAAACTTAAACCTTGGCCATAACTTTTGAACGGTAAGGGATAGGGCTTTCATACTTCATATATGTAATCCTTGTGAGAAGACTCTTCATTAGATACCATGAACTTTGACCTTGACCTTTGAGATGACCTACTTAAAAAAAACAAACCTTGACCATAACTTTTAAAGGGTTAAGGCTAGTGATTTCATTAGATACCATGAACTTTGACCTTGACCTTTGAGATGACCTACTTAAAAAAAACAAACCTTGACCATAACTTTTAAAGGGTTAAGGCTAGTGATTTCATACGTTACATATTTAATCCTTGTGACAAGACCTTTCATTTGATAACAAGAACTTTGACCTTTGACTTTGACCTTGGCGTTTGACTTACTTTTAAAAAAAATTATCCTTGGCCATAACTTCTGAACAGTTAAGGCTAGGGGTTTCATTCTCTATATAAGTATTCTATGTGGCAAGACCTTCCATTTGATACCAATTACATTGACCTTTTCACCTTGACCTTGGAGATTTTTGTACTTATTGAAAAAACTTTAACATTTGCTTTCTTTCAAATTTCACAATTGTTTTCCAGTGAGAATACCTTACTTTTGGTACCAATTAATCAAATTTGCATTTAAGAAGTTTAATCTTTGCTATGATGCCATACGGGGGCATCAGTGTTTCACAAACACATCTTGTTTTAAATTAGCTTTGAATGAATATGAATATATTAAATTTATTAATTTATAAGTACCAGGTATAGATATTCAGAATATTTTATTTTCATATTCTTCTTTGACTGTAAGCACTGTGGCCCATGGGCCTCTTGATTCTTAAAACCACACCTTTTATTTGAGGGTTAGATTACCATTTGAAAATGCTGTACATATTTATCTAACATTAGTATATGTTGACTACTTATTCAGTTATTATGTTGTATAGATAAACTGTATTTATATCACCTGAGGTGTGTGTATATTGTGAAGTCCCCTAAGATGCTTACTTTGTACAAATTCCACAAGAATGTTTTTTGTTAATGAAACAAAAATTTTGTTATTGTTTTGCGTGAACTATGCATATTATATTATTTGTTACTTATCCTACTGCTATTAAGGTCTTATATGTATTGTAATGAGATGTTTGTAGAAAAAACAACAGCAACAAAATAAGGTTTACTTAATTGTAATGTCTTTAAAATTCTGAATATGGTAATGTTTAATACATATAATGATAAGTAGACAAGCAATATTGACCTGCTGATGATGCAAGACATATACATGTACATGTACTGTGATGTACGCAATACTGGTTCTGGTATGACTGCTATGACTATATTATTATTATTTCTTAGAATGATCTACAAAAAAAAGATTACTTTCAATATGAATAAGACATTAAATTTGTATTTAATATTATTCACAAATTGTCATTAAGTAAACTACTTCAAGCATAAATATGGAGGGTTTATCCACATGGAATGAATACGCTTTAAGTTATATGGTGCCAATTTAAGGAGTTTACATGTAAAAAAAAACTTTGTTGCTAGTAATTTATTATCTTCTCTTTTTTCTGATGTAGAGCAAATTGCTTCATTGCTTGGAAATTTTTGCTATATCTATATTATAAGATGGTAACATATTAAATTTCTTTACTTAAAAATTGTACTTTGTAGTGGCATCTTGTCATTTTCAGTACAATTTAGAAATTTTTCAATTGGTTCCTGAGTGTATAATCGGTATTTATGAAACATTGAAAGTTTTAATTCATGTTTTAAGGTTTTGTGCCTCTCATCATACTATTTTTGTGAAGTTGTCATCTACTTAAGCTGTGATATGAATTTATAAGAAAAAAACCTTTGTTCCTTGGTAAAAGCTGAATAATGAAAGTCACCATTATATAGAATTCTGTTACACATGTATTTACATTTATAGTGAGATGAATTATTAAATGATTATAATAGTAACAATTTAAAGCAGTTTCAATTGTCTATTTGGAGAAGAAATCATTCCATCTATTACGGAAGCTGAAAACACTGTACACTAAAGAGTTCCAATTGTACAATACAAAATAAGTTTTTGAAAAAACTTTTATGCAGTTAAAGTAACCTGCTCCTGTATGAAAAATAAAATAATATCAGACCAAGATAAAGTAACCAAATACATAATTTTACGTGTTCTGTATTTTACAAATATTATATAAGCTAGAAAGATTGACTCCTGTTCACTGATAAATCATGATTGACTTTAGAGAGAGAGAAAAGAGAGAGAGAGAGAGGGGGCATGAATGTGTTTTGCATGCATATATACATATTTTTCTCAGTTGATATTAAAATATATTATATTTCATGTAAATTAGTTGAATCTGATTGGTCGAGAAGCATTTGCTAAAATACACTATTACCCGCTGAATGCTCTCCAGCGTAGCAACAGTCAACATTGCTTGACGAGGGTGGTATTACAAAAAATAGCGACTGCGCAGAATTTATGCGCGCACTGTTCACTGTTATATGTATTTGTATAAAACATTCAGTATAATATAATAAATATTGCATGTAGTTGAGTGTAACATTGAAAATTTTCAAAAACCATTGTCAACCTCGGCTGCGCCTCGATTGACAAAGGTTTTCTTGGGGTAAAATTTTAATGTTACACTCAAATACATGCAAATTTATATATTATTTCATCACTACTATCATTATCAAGTGAATATCAAATTTAAGTATGATTTGTAAATGGGACTGCAAGAACTAATTGAAACGTTAACATGATGGAAAGTGGATGTTGTTAAGCCGATTAAGATATTCTGGTTACACTGAATGGCTCTTGACACACTAGACCGAGACACCCCATGAAGATTCCACATTCCGAGAAAAATGCTGCCTTTGATAAGTATCTTATTGTAACAAGTACCTAAAAAATTGCATAATTAAGCATTCAATTGAATATTCTAAGAAATATTGTGGGGGGTGGGGGTGGTAATGACTTCCTTGATATTACATAATACGCATTTTTGCATTGTTAGATTCATTTTATTTCTTAAATATATAGGTACATGTATAAATAATTTTTAATATAGGAAGTTACTCTGTAATAAATTCAAAATAATTGTGAAAATTATCCTTCAAAGAATCGGGGGGTGGGAGAGGGGGGTGGGAGGGTTGAGAGAAGAGAGTCATCTACAAAATGGTTGTTTTGCGGAATATCTCAATATTGATCGAATACATGTAAATATACTTGTCAAAATGATATATAGTTTTAAACAAGCTTAATACTCACTTTCATTTTTTACCACAAATTCCAACCGTACGAAAAAAAAGGGAATACAAATATTCCAATATTTGTAGTAATTTTGAACGACATCTTAATACTCTGTAAAGTTTAAGTGGGACAATATTTTCATACATATTTTTTTAATTTTCAGAATTTGGTATGATATTTCTTGTTTTTATTTTTACCACCTCAGATTTCTTTTTTCAATTAGCAAAAATATATATAGTCGGTGTATTAAAAAATAATAAACAAGCACAAGCATACATTCAAAAAAACAGAGAAAAACAAGTCCTTATTTATTAGAATTTATTATAAATTAAAGTTTATTTTTCCTCGATTGTAACTATTTAAAAAAATCTCGATGCTTTTGATTGGGGAAATGGAATGGTTTTTAAAAATGCGTATGTTTGGTATATATATGCAAGTTTTTTTACATAAATTTATATCAGTTTTTGGGACAAAGTGGAATAAAAAAAAAAAAATCTCTCATTCTCTATATCTCTGTTTTTTCTTTTTGTTCATTTCTTTGTGGAGCTTTTGGCATAGTTGCATACACATTAATATTAACGTTACGCAAATTTTTATATTTATGCAATGGTGTGCCGAGTCCTGTTGAAAAAAGAAAGATAACTTTAAACGTACAACAAAGTCGGACTGGGCTTCGTTATATTTTCATACAGAGATGTTATACCTGTGTGGGTTGACAAGGCATGGCTTCGCCCTGTAGATCTCTGCACGTCGGCTTCTACCATGTCAATAAGTCTATATATGAAAACTCAGGTAAGCGATACCTTTCTATCACTTCCTGGTCGTTGAGAAAATCGAGGGGGTTTGTCCGATCCCGGAAAACCCTCTCTCGTCGAAAATTTCCTTTCGCATCGTCTGCTAGCAGGAGAAAAACATTTTTGTTTATTTACGTGCTCGCAAGTTAATTAACGAGTGCCCCTGACCACTCGTAGAGTTACGATTAAGTTTAGTCGTAAAACGCAAGTCGTAACTCTTAGTGAAACGCTCTTACGTGCAACGTTCACGTTTACGTCTACGTTTACACTAGACCTGTTAGTGAAACTGTCGCCAGAACTTTAAAGACACAACCGGGCCTGTAGTTGTGGGAAAAAGATACGGCAGGACACATGGACGAAGTGGGGTTAGAGGCTCTTGGTGTAGCTCAAAATAAAACCTTTGATGTAACTCCAGCTGCAAATGGTGGGGCTGACACGGTGACCATTAACGAACCCATCCTCACAGCGTTACCGGCCAATTCTAAAAACGAAGGATTCAGGAAAAAACACCAAGCTATTGCTGACGTGAAAAAAAGTTTGCTGGATACTTTACATTTGGATTTGTTTCAACAAGATCGATTTCTGCCTAATGGAGTAGACGTCCGTTTGCGATTTAATCGAGCTAGACCCTCTTTTCATGATGATCAAAGGAGGGAAATACAGGAAAAGTGAAAATATTATAGATCTTTTGGGTGGAAAAATCAAACCCACAGCAGTCATGATGAATGCCATTAATCAAAGTTTGAACACCCACAGAGCCAAATATCCCTTGAGAAAGGGAAATGAAAAACCTTTTCCATCCCCCCCAGGGACCCAGTCTAAGATTACAGATCATCTGTTTCAAAGGGCAGATACCTAAACGTCTCATTTTAGGCTTTGTGGAGTGCGGTTTAAGGGATAAAAATAAAAATCCCTTTCATTTCCAAAACTTTGGGATCAAGAAATTAGATGTCAGTATC
>NW_026937752.1:0-80821 GCF_032062105.1 Saccostrea cuccullata
GGAGACCAGTTCTTTGAATGAGACAGTTTAAACCGAGGTCCAATGTCACAGTAGGTGCTGGCATGATAAAGACCTCTCACTGGTCAAGAACTATAAGTGCAGAATATTATAAGGACAAAATTTGAAGCTCTCCACAGGCTGCAAGTGGTGGCATCTCCATACCAGTGAAAACTTTAACAGAGTGACGTTAATAAACATATCAGTCAATCAATCAAATAAGACACTGTTGAAGATAATTTATACTGGATAATATGAGTTTAAAAATCATTTCTGACTTGTTACCATTCTTAAGCAGACATATAAACCCCTAATCATTTAATAGATATCAACACAAGAAGTTTCTGAGCCAATGCTCACTAGCAATACCCCTGCTCTGATATGAATGTACAGTACACTATCATGATAATTAACACAAGTGCAATTACAGCAAAGCATGTTCTAAAGTTTCAAGCATTTGCAATGAATATTGCTGAGAAAACCTTGACAATTTTTTTTATCATGTTTATGCATGGTACAGACAGACATATGGATAAACAGAAAGTAAATCAAAAATGCACCCTAGAATATGGCAATGCCTTTAAGCAAAGAATGTGCTAAAATTTCAAGCTGCTAGTGCAATTAGCATTCTATAAGTGATATATATATTATATCTTAAAAAATCCATCTTTGGCAGACAGCTTTTTATTATCCATCTAAGGCAGACATCTTGATGTATATTTTTAGGTCACCTGAGTAAACTCAGGTGACCTATTGCTATCCGTTTTCGTCTGTCGTCGTTCGTCGTACGTCGTACATCGTACGTCGTACGTCGTTCGTAAACTTTTGAACATTTTCAGCTTCTTCTCTGCAACCACTGAACCAATTTCAACCAAATTTGGCACAAAGCATCTATGGGTGAAGGGGAACAAAAATTGTGAATTTCATGATCCCTGCACCCCTGGGGCCTGAGGGGTGGGGCCAAAACCACTAAAATTAATGCAATCTTTAAAAATCTTCTTCTTTACTCCTGGACATCAAGCAGTCAAACTGTTTGCATGATTGTAATTAGCATTGAGTCCTCTACCAAAATTGTGAAATTCATGGCCCTGGGGTCAGGGGTTCTAGTGCTAGGGCAGGGCTAAATAGGTATATAGTGAAAATGCATTATTTCTTTGAAAATCTTCTTCTCTGCTCCTGGGTATTAAATAAACCAACTAAGTAGATAGTAATGATGAGCAAGAGTGCCTCTACCAAAATTGTGAATTTTATGGCCCCAGGGTCAGGGGTTCTCGTGTTAGGGCGAGGCTCTACTGATTATATACAGTGAAAATACATGCTTCTTTGAAAATCTTCTTCTATGCCCCTGGGTATTAAATAAACTAACTAAGTGCATAGTTATCATGAGCATGAGTGCCTCTACCAAAATTGTGAATTTTATAGCCCCAGGGTCAAGAGTTCTGGTGTAAGGGGGGGGGGGGGCTCTATTGATTATAGAGTGAAAATACACGAAATCTTTAAAAATTTTCTTTTGTGACCCTAGGTATTAAATAAACCAACTAAGTGCATAGTTATGATAAGCAAGAGTGCTTTTACCAAAATTGTGAATTTTATGGCCCCAGGGTCAGGGGTTCCGGTTTAAGGGGGGGGGCTCTATAGATTATATTGAAAAAATACATGAATTCTTTGAAAATCTTCTTCTCTGTTCCTAGGTATTAAATAAAAAAACTAAGTGCATAGTTAAGATGAGCAAGAGTGCTTTTACCAAAATTGTGAATTTTATGGTCCTATGGTCAAGGGTTCTGGTGTGGGGGGGGGGGCTCTATTGATTATATAGTGAAAATACATGAATTCTTTGAAAATCTTCTTCTTTGTTCCTAGGTATTAAATAAAAAAACTAAGTGCATAGTTAAGATGAGCAAGAGTGCTTTTACCAAAATTGTGAATTTTATGGTCCTGGGGTCAGGGGTTCTGGTGTTGGGGGGGGAGGGCTCTATAGATTATATTGTAAAAATACATGAATTCTTTGAAAATCTTCTTCTTTGTTCCGTGGTATTAAATAAACTAACTAAGTGCATAGTTATGATGAGCAAGAGTGCTTTTACCAAAATTGTGAATTTTATGGTCCCAGGATCAGGGGTTCTGGTGTTGGGGGGGGGGGGGCTCTATTGATTTTATAGTGAAAATACATTAAATCTTTGAAAATTTTCTCCTCTGTTTCTGGGTATGAAGCAGATGAACTACCTATATAGTTATGATGAGCAAGGGCCCTAATCTTGCAGAATTGTGAATTTCAAGGCCCCAGGGTCAGGGATGGGGGTTGGGCTCTACTTATATACTGAAAATGAATTAATTGTTTGAAATCTGCTCCTTTGTATTTATAAAACATTTATTTTTTTATAGGCAATTTTAAGGGTGCCTTTTTAAAATAAACCTAGGGTCAGGGGTTTATTTCACAGTGTTAGGGGCACTACTGATTATTGCTGAATATTACTGATTATTTGGAATCCATTTTTGTTCCCCTACCTTGCATATGGGTATTCAGTACCCCTGCGAGGTGATCATGAATAATTCATGAATTTCCTTGAATTTTTCATAAATTTTATTCATGAAATGTTCATGAAACATTCATGAAGATCCTATGAACTTATTATTGGACATTTTCAAATCAATAAACCAAGCTAAGCAACTGCTAAGTGTATTGATATGATGATCAATGGTGCCTCTTTCAAAATTGTGAATGCCATATAGCATCTGGCTTAAAACATGAATCAAATTCAATATCTGGAAAGTTGTTGCAGAATGCTCAGGTGACCTATAAGGCCCGTGGGCCTCTTGTCTAAATATAGAACAATTTGTCCTTTTTAGTTTCAGAATCATGCCTAACATCTTCATCTAGTAACCAATCGATTCATTTTAAGTCATTCTCTACTATAATTTTAATTATGACAAGTAATCTGCATGACACAGTGGTTAGAGCGTCTGCTCTAAAGTCATGACGTAAGGAGTTGATCCTTAGGTCACAGGTTCGAATCCCACTGTGGGACATGGAGAAGTCAGTCCTTTGAATGAGACTGTTTAAGCCTAGGTCCCATGTCACAGTTGGTGCTGGCACGAAAAAGATCGCTCACTTTTCAATGGCCATGAGTGCCAGTTATAGGTAAAAAAAACATTGCAGCTATCCACCTGCAAGAGGTGGCTGCATCTCCTTAAAAGTGAAAAATCATGTTAACTAACACGCATTCAGTTACAGACAGACATACGGAAAAAGTAAGTCAACATGGGATTTGTGGCATGCCGCAGGAAAGAGTGTTCTAAAATTTGAAGGATCTACAATGTATTATGAGTACCAGTAGTTGCTGAGAAAACTGCTTCGAAAATTTTTTATGTACAGTACCGACCAGACCCAACCTGACACAAAGCAGTCCCAGAGCAGTCCCGGGGACTGCTTTCTGGGACTGCTAAAGCAGTCCCGCAGCGGTCCCAGAGCAGTCCCACAGCGGTCCCAGAGCAGTCCCACAGCAGTCCCAGAGCGGTCCCAGCAGTCCCAGCGGTCCCAGAAAGCAGTCCCAGCAGTCCCAGAAAGCAGTCCCAGTGGGCGGGGTTTATTAATTTAATGGGCGGGGCTAACTCAGAAATGAGATTTCCAATAAACAATGGAACTATAAAAGGCAGCTGAATTTTTTTCTGAGCAGAATGCCAGGAATCCTTACAATGCGAAGGTCATTTACATGAGCAGTACCCATATGGATTTGAAACAATTTGAAATAATATTTATTGAAGGAATAAAGCTTACACACCTACATAAATGAATTACACTGAACATGTATATTTATTCACAGTTATCTTGGGTTTTTTGTGATTGATACTGGCTCCCATATTTATTTTCTATACAGAAAATTAAAATTGAATTAATTATATTTCACCAGAATTAGTTTTAAATAGATCTACCGGTATTCATTATAGATCATGGCCGATTTCCATACTATCGGGATACTCTAAAGGCATTTTTTAAAAAGTATTAGGGCTTTTGAAAAATTCGTTGCTAATTTTGCCAAGTAATATTTTTCAGTATTGATTATTCTTTACTGACATGTTAATTTAAAAATTATTGTTTTATTTGTAAATTGTATTAGTGACCAGTATATAATCCTAAGATTATGTTCAACATTAATTAATCTTGAAAGAAATTTATACACATTTCATTTATCTTTTTATGCATTACATTTTTTACATAGATTGAAATTAGGGCCATTGTTTATTGAGCAGCATGTTCAATGATGTGTAACACTGATACTGTACCCAAATAACATGCATGATTGATTTTCTGCCCAAAGGCGATTGAAACCACAGGTGTTTATACCATTTTATTCATACACATTATCGGCCAGGTAAACAAAAGCAAAACAAAAAAGAAGTAAATCACAATTCCAGGTATTACAGGTTTTCAACTGTTTATTTTTTTTTTAATTTACTCTTTTAATATCTTATTTATAAATCAAAAACTAATTCATCTGTAAATTGTCGTATAATTTTTCACACTGCTTATGTTACGGAAGAATGGTGGCATACTTTTATTTCATGCCATAAAATAAATTGTTAGATTTTTATTTGCGGGTTGTATGTAATACTCTTTTAGCGTGGTGCTTGTAAAACGTGTAGCCTTTTCAATTAAAATATCTTATATCTAAATGTAATGATTTTTTAAATAGTGCCAAATGAAAATTATGAGTATTTAATTTTAGATTTAATAAGAAAAGAAATCTACATGTAGATATTTTTTCTCATGAGCCTGTAGTTTTATATACTTTAGAAATAAAAATCTCCTCCTGACTTCCTTATTTAACAACTTTATTTTTAAAAATATTCTATATTACATTTGTGTAAATATACAGTCCCTAAAACTATAAATTAACTATAATACATGTACATGTAATCTCAAGTTATTAAAAGATTATAAGAAATCCTTGCTTATTAAACAGTTAAAACTCCTCTCTGCTGCAAGTAAACAAAACAATAGGGAGCCTGCAAATTCAGAATACACAAGGGGGCGGAGCTATCATGTCACTCAGAACCTTTGTCACACATGAGTGAACAAAGCAGTCCCAGAAAGCAGTCCCAGGGGCAGCTGGGACTGCTGGGACTGCTTTTCATAGCAGTCCCAGAGCAGTCCCATAGCGGTCCCAGAGCAGTCCCACAGCAGTCCCAGAGCAGTCCCACAGCGGTCCCAGAGCAGTCCCAAAGCAGTCCCAGGGACTGCTTTCTGGGACTGCTTTGGTGTCAGGTTGGGTCTGGTCGGTACTGTATGGTATGGACAGACTCATGCATTAACAAGAAGTTGACATCAAATTTGAACAAAAATAGCTTCCAGCAAATGGAAATGCTTTAGCAAAGAATGTGCTAAAATTTCAAGAATCTGAAATGAGCAATGAATGGGTCCAGATCACAATATCTTTGACCCCGAACTGACAAATTCTACCCATTTGCTTGTTATACTTAAAAAGCTCCCTATACCATTAATTTGTTAATTTGAAAGAGACTGATCAAATATATAAATCTAAATTTTAATTCATGGTAACTTTTATACATCTAGGCGAGCAATAATTATGCAAATCTTTTTGCGTGTGACAAAATTTGTATGTCTGTACGCACACGTTTTTTCAAAGTTAACACTGATAAGGCCAAAAAAAAAGTACCTGTGTTTCCGGTTTCCCGACCGACCCTAATTTTACGCGCCGACCCTAGCACTTTTTATTGCAAATCCGGATTACGTACCGTAATTTGTTCTAAAACTACAGTCTTCAAAACGCGCGCAGTTAAAAAGGCACTTGTAACAGATAAATAAAAACGTCTTTTCAAGCATTTTAAGATTATACATGCATAGATAATAGCTCTTTTCCCCCTAGATCGTTCCCTCCTTTACCCTTTAATGACGACTTTTGACACTTAGCATCCAACCCTTAATGAGACTTTTGACCGAATCGATGTTGACACGTGTGTATATTTTCATTGTTGATTTGACTTGAAATTACCGCTTGTTTTTAAATGATCAGAGCACAGGTGGCCACCTACAGGTTAACAATAGATGACTGCATCATACTGCAGTTGGAAATCACATGATTTACTTGTTTAAAAAAACATAAGAATCTCGGAAAGTCCCACCAAAATTCAAAATGGCGGAATGTTACTTACGATGGTTTTTGAGCATATAATTCAGTCAATACGCAATATTTTCTCATCCAGTAAAGCATTACATGAAATTCAAGCTATCAACTACATTTTCCTTGAAATGTTTGATAATTATAATGATCTACACGTGTAATATACTTCAATATAAGATACGAAAATTTTGTAAGTTCGGAACCGCGCAGTGCCGATTTCGTTACCTGTTTCTCAGAAATTCAGAAGATATCTTCCATTTTACGCATAGTTATAAATGTAAAGGTGTAGAAAATAATTATTTAAATAGAATTTGATCATTAAAATATTCAAAAACGTTTAGAAATCAAGCTTTATGACACAATTTTGAAAATTTGTTGGCGAGATTGACATTGTAGTATCAGTACAATTATTGATTTCTGAGGAATCAAACTTTTACTAATAAAATGGATAATAAATAATAAATTAATAATTAATTATAACATCACACATAAATTTCATAGTTTTTAAAGACAATTTTGACATATTTGTTAAAAATATCTATTTTGCGATTTACACCTGCTTTCACCTGAATTATTTATTTATAGAAAATTACAATAAAAATTCTGTAAATAGGATGAGAAAAATTTAATATTATTACAAATCCAATGATATATAATACATAGCATAAAAGAATTGTTTGACCCCTATAAGCATGATTAGTTCAGTTTTAAAATGCACTCCAATTCATTTAAAACGCTCTATGGGGCAGCCACTAGGCAAACACTCCAGGAATATGGCTAGTGTGTCAAATTGCATCACTTATTTTATATGTGCATCACTCAACTCCAAGTCCACCACATGTCGTCATCGGGTTTAAGCTCAAGAAATGTCCACATTCATACAAAATTACTGCAACGATATATATAACTTTCTTTGGCACTGGACTGTGGGAAATTTATTTGGAGATGGTCATAATTTTGAAGCTAACAACGGTGGTTTAACTCTGACATTATTGGAAAGAAATGGATATTTACTTTGTCTTTACATGTAATGATAATGATGTCGAGGTAGAAGTAGGCCTGAAAAACTATCTTGAATTCTTTATTTTACTTTTTTGTTAAATGTGACAAATTTTCATTACTAAATTGTGATTAAAATTCAAATGTCTTTTTCTGTAAATCAATTTCTTGCAGTTGGTTCTGCTACCTACCTCTAGAAAACAAAATACTACTTGTTTATATTTAATATCATATACAGTTTACCTAAAAACAGTTAAATATAATGTTCAGTTAAAATAAAAAGTAAAAGTAAAAAAAAAAGTAATTGCCTACCTACCTACCCTAATTTTCAGGGACATGTAACCGGAAACACACATATTTTTTTTTTTGGCCTAAAAGCAATTCAATCCATGTAATTGAACATTTAAACAATTTGCTTCCCTCTAATATTACATTTGCATAAAGAGTTTACACCAAAATTGGATCAGCATTCCAGAGAAGCTGAACATGTTCAAAAACAGACTATACTTCTCAAGACAATGTATGTAAAAAGATCTTACCTATATGACGAAGCAGCCATCCTACTTCATAAACACGAGGAAGAACTCTAAAATTGCAACAAAAACTTGTTTAATTGAAAATTAATATATATTTTTTAAGCAAAATTTCTAATTAAAAAGTTACCATTCAGGTGTTGATCAATGATTTTGCATTTAACTTTCAGTATGTAGACATTATTGTTGACAACTTACACAAACGATTACATTACACAAACGATTCTGCATGATTAACATGATTGAGGATTTTGTAAAAGTAATTTCAAAAATTGTTAATTCATGTTTTAATCAATTGTTGGCCAAAGGATCACTTCATTATAAATAGGGATTTGACCTATAGGACCGGGCTTGGTTTTTTTTCTACAAAAACTTTGTCGTTTTCCGTTCTGATTAATGAACTGCATTGGGCTGAATATATACATATAATAATTTGTTTTTCCTAAATCTTTTTTTAACGAGTAGAGGTAGGAGGAACCCTTTCATTGATCTCCCGAGTTTATCTCAAAATGTAATAATTAATTTTTTTTAACTTCTTAATGTTCTTAATGATAATGTTTACTGCCTCTGAAATTCTGTTCTTAAGTCTAGGCAATTTTATCCGTGATTATAATAAAACATTCCATTAATGTGTGCAAATTATTTAGGCCTAAATCAAATCCGAGGGAGTACAGTAACTGATCATTATAATTATGTAGCCGAAATCAATTATTGGATTTAGAGGGGACCAAGACCCTTTCCTTTTTGTGACCAGAAAAAAAATAAGATTTACTTAATTAATCATTTTTGTTGTTACTGAGGGCACCTACTTCGACCCCTTTTTATTTATCTTAAAGAAATAATTTGAACGAAACGTTTGACAGATTGATACTCAGTATTTGAGTGTAGTTAGTACATGTTTATATCACAAAGTATGTATTTTATTGACCATCACATGTACAAGTGCAAGTACCGAGGAGTGAATGATTCACGAATATATTACTTTTACGATATTTTTTCATTAAATATGACTTACATCATGAATATTGCTTTTTATGTCTGATTTATATCGAATCAAAGTTATTTGCTTGACATTTATAATCCGTTTTCCATTCCGTTCCGCTGTTTTCCGTTCCACGTTAAAAAAATCCTATCTCAAATTATTACTTACATCCAAACCTATCAAAATATCACAATTTTATTTACGGGCAGGCCTGCCCTGAAAGGACTTCAAGGCCAAAATTCATGCAAAAATCGACATATTAACGGACAAAATGGTGTTTTGGCCAACTTTGGAGGTTTATTGTAAAGCTATAAATAATAAATTTTAGGTATAAAATACAAACTTGAAAAATTTAGACATATATATAGTATAAATTAACAAATAAAGATTAATTTTAAAATGTCACTTTTTCTGGAAAATTGTTCTCTCCTATAGGTCAATTCTTTTGTCAAAGTGAATACATCCTTTGATCATATTCATCATTGGTATGACTGTATTATCAAATTTGGTGCTCAAAATATTGCACCATTTCTGCGTTTATCCACTAGATGTAAATAAAGCAAAAAAGTGGGTAAAAAAGCTACTTTGAGTCTACAGGTGCAAATACCTATGAAGATATCAATACTCAATAGCTACGTAGGTATAGAAATAGTCTTTGGTCAGGTTGGGAACAATTTCCCTGCTTGAAAAGTGGATAGCAAGTAAAGTGGTGGGGTGTACGTCACCTTGGACTTAGGACATGACGATCTCAACACGTAGGACTTAGGACATGACGATCTCAACACGTAGTCTATCAATTGGTGACCTATACATTCTATAACTGCCTGATATTAAACACCACCTCTTTCTTTAAAAAAAACACCCTCATTGGCTCATTGCTACACTAGTCAGAGTTTGCAGGATCTTCTATATATACACATATTTCCTAGTATGAACAATGCAGATGAATGAAAAATACCCATCTGAGTAAATATTGAATTCTCGTCCAACGTAAATTTACCAACCAAAAAAAATTTGATTTGATAATATATATTTACAGTTGCAATGCTCTCAAAATATGACTGTACAAGTTAAATAAAAAAAAACATGTCAAATTTTTTACGCTGCAAGATGATTGATGGGTGGGGGATTGGGAATAGCAACTAATACATTAGGTAGGTTGTGCAACTAGATTTCTTTAGATCTATGCCAATGTTCAAAACAGGCATGGTACATGTAAAAGCGCTATCGATACAACCATTTTCAATTCAGAGCCATTTTAATTTCGATAGTTTTATTGACCACCTTGATTATGACTCTTCTAACATGAAGCCATTCATAAAGGGTAAATAATTGCTAAAATGTGAAGTAATCCCTCTTATTAACTCATGACAATTAAAATGCAATTACAATTTTCCACTGAAAGAATAAAAATTGTTAATGGATAAGTATTTCGTGTTGCGTTAATAGATCTTCTTTCTAAATAAAGCGTACATGTACCTTTAAGTTTATCTGCTGATATATTGTCAACTTTGTGTTAAACAATCAATCAATCAAGCCTTTGGGAAGTCAAGGTCACTGACCTTCGTGTTATTTGAAAGAACTTAATTAGTGGAGTATGCATACCAAACATGAAGTCTCTATCCCTTAAGTCATGGTTCAAAAGTTATGGAGAAAGTTTGAAAAAGCTATTTTTAGCATATAGGTCACAGTCAAGGTCACAAGGTCATTGATCATGGTGTCATTTGAAAAAGCTTAATTTGTGGAGTATGCATACGAGATATGTATGAAGAGTAATGACTAATCGTGTTTAAAAATCCAGACTTGCAAGTTTGTAAATCCAGACTTGCATTAATTTGTTAACAAATGGTTAATCCAAACTTGTAATCGTATCAATTTCGTAGTTTACATATGTAAGTAGGTAATCCCGACATCCAAGTATGCAACTGTATTGACTTTGAATTTACACTATGAATGTGTGTATCTTTGATGTAAATGATGTTGTAAACTTTCCCAAGTCAAAGTGGAAGGCAGTTCTTTAGCAGTTTTTTAACCTTAACAGTTCAGTGCTTTAGCAGTTCTTAGACAGTTTACTAGCCTTCTTCTTTCCCTATGCAGTTTTCCTTAGCAGTCCACATTTTAAGAGTCATTCTCTGTAAGGACCACAGATGCCGTTCAAACGAATACCACAGATTTTAATAAAACATATATGAAAAAATTATGAATGTGTATGAGATTAATTAGGTATATTTAAAATTTTGGGATGTGACCTATCCTCCAGGTTATGGCCCCCTAACACATTTTGTGGCTACCCCCATGTTTGAAAAGGTCAGTTTTCTCCTAATTTGACATAAAAAATTCAAAATAAGTAATGCACTATGGTTGGATTAAGTGCATTAAATTGTGAAAACAAGGTGTGAAGTAAAGATAAAAAATTATTTTGCTTCATCACTAACTCCCCTTTTTATTTTAAAGAAATTTAATTTCCTCCTATTTTTAACCCTTAACCAACACGCTAAATAACCATAATTTCAGTGCCATTTTATAAAAAATCCCAAGATAGGTTTACAAAATATTAACAATATTTTGAAAGCAAACATACTTAATTATTTATTCATAATTATTCTGGGTGTGTGTTTTTTGCTTTTAAAAAATAAAATGCATTTGAAAATTTAAAAAAAACTAGCATTTCACAAAAATATTATCTCCCTTTGTAGAACTCTCTAGTTCCGACAGTGAAGGAAGGTAAAAACAAAAGTATTTGTAAGCATGACGTTTTGCCGGTTTGGAGTTCCTTTTCACAAACGATGTGTTTTACTGATATTTTTATGCAAAACTGCTTAGATTATACAGTATAGCTTCCTTGGCAGATATGATATTGTTTATTCCGAAGACATTCAACAACTCGTGAGTTTTAGCAATGGCCATGTATTGTCTAAAGTAGGTCGTATGCCATGTGTTACACTTGCAAAATTATTTAGTAAATACAGTGAATGACTATCGAATGTGGACGTTATTTTAACTTTTCTTCAAAATAAAATACAAAGAGGTTAAGAAGGAAGTTTTGTCAAATTCCAAATCTTCTAACTTCACACCTGCATATTGAAAACACCAGAGGAGATGGACCAAGAATTCCCCTCCAAACAGAACATGTGAAAATTTGAAAGCAGGTCATTTGATCGGTCAAGCTGGTGCAACGCTACCAGTGTTATACACCATGCAGGTACACGTAAGTAACTACAATTTCTGATACACAATATAATAATATTTGTTTGTAGAGTTATGAGTAGAAGAAATTATTGAAAAAGAATTAAATCGAAATGAATGCAAAAAGGTACAGTCCAAAGACTATACTAAAGCATTTCTATCTACATGTGTAGGTCTTAGAAGTGGGTAAAATAGCTACTTTGGGTAGCTTTAACCTACATACATGTACATTGTAGCTATTAATAGCTATGTGGGTAGAATAAGAAATAATCTTTGGACTTGACCTTGTAAATTTCATTTTCCTTGTTCATCTTGAACACTCTATAATAATGAATGCATTTAAAGTTTAACAAGATATTAATTAAAAAGTTTCCCCAATTTGAATTATTGTACACGGTTATTTATTTTAGACCTGTCAACATACAAAACTAAATAAAAAGTACCGTTAAATATGTGGTGAATGGCAAAAAAAATTAATAACTCATTCTTATATAATTGTGCTTTAATTAGTACCTGTAAGGAATTGAATTATTTTTATGAAAATATACAATTTATTGTAGCATGCTGCTGTGTGACCAAGTGAGGGGCATCACAAGGAAGGGGAAGATATTTAGATCATTCATGGAGCCTTCAACATCGTATTAAAACCAAATTATAAAGAGGTATAGTGTCCATGTACTATAATTTTGACCCAATAGCCTTGACTTCTATATCTTTCAAGAAATTAGACATTGGTAATAAATTTTGAAGGATAGAGGATACAGCTTTCATGTTCCTTATATACATTAACTACTATTATTGACCCACTTTTCAAGGTTCTGTGATGTTCCAATTTCACCCATTTGAAATCATCCTAATTATTCTATACAAATATTTTTTACTTCAAATTCAATTTTTGTGCAACTTTGAATAAGAAATAAAAAAAAAATACACTGTAAAACTTATTTATTTTATTCATTAAAACATGACCCAAGTTGTTATTTTCAAAAATTTTGACACGAGTTTCTACCATTTTCCTTAAGAAACCTCTCTACACTGAACACTAAAGAGTTACGATTCTGTTCTATTTATCTGCCCTTAGATTTAAATGCCAATAAATATACATTTACACTATATTACTCAATTTATAATCAAATCAAGTATTCTTAACATTTTAAAAGGGCAAGATAGTTTAAATTCTAAATTATAAACATGTTGTTTACATGTATCTTCTCCATAGAAGTAAATAGCAATTATTTCTACTGATACTGTGTTGTGTTTGAACATTTTTTTCCTGGGGTTAAATGCCATGTATCATGTATTGAAAATGAAATAGAGAAGCTTATTATTTACATCTTTATTCAATATAATTTTCGCAAAGTCCAAAAATCATTTTACACTGGTGTAGAGAGGATGTATGACCTATTACATGTACAAGTGTAACTGTTTTCATGATCCAATTGGTTCCTTTAATCATTTTTAGCTCTACTGGTCAAAGACCAGAAGAGCTTATGCGATAGTAATGTGTCCGTCGTCTGTTTGTCTGTCTGTATGTCTGTCCCTCTGTAAACAGTTTTTCAAAATGCTACTCCTCCTACAGTTTTGGTCTGATTTCAATATAACTTGGCACACAAGTAAACTACAATAAGGTAAATAATTCTGTGTATCTGTTTTTGTCATTATTCTATTGATTGCTTTTGTAAATGTCCCAACTGCTAGTTTTCTCTTTCTTTATTATAAGTAGAAGTACAAACCAGTAGAGCTACAGTCTTGACAGAGATTTCTGGTTAACTTAAGTCTTGTATTATCTACCTGGTAAATCTAAATACTTGTATTGTCTATTACAGAACTCAAGAAGCCAGAGTTTTACATTTAGTCATGACCAGTCATGACATTCAGCAAATGAATGAGTATCTGATGAAAATTAGTGAGAGTTTTCAGAGAATTGGAGATACCGTCGGGACACCTTCACTAAGCCTGCTAAATTATACCACAACAATATAATGACAAACATTGCTGTTATTCTCCCAAAGAACATCAAAGAAATACTGAAGTCTTACAGTATCTGAAGAAAATTCTAGTCTTGCCTAGCATTATACCTGAGGGGAGTTTTGACCACTTATCCTGAAGTTATTCATGCATAATAACATGGGTCCACTATGCACTACTATGAATATGCTTCAAATAATTTAAAAAAAAGAATTTAATAATGTACATTCTTAAATAAAAGATAAAAAGTGTATAAACAGTAGTCTCATTGCATGTAAAATGATAATTCCATCCTTTGTTACAATTATTGAATTTTTATAAAATTGACAAAAAAATTAAAGAAATCTATGTCAAAAGTGTCTATTATTATTTTCAAGGCTTAAGGATAACGTTTACTTGGATGACAAAAATATTAACTGATAAAAGTGAAAATCCACCTATTGTACATCTATGTACTAATTATTCACTTAAGTATGTCATTGCCCTACTATTCCTGCTAATGGCTCTTGGGTATTTCATAGAAAATATATAATCATTTTTCACAATATGACCACAATTTGCCCCCCCCCCCCCTAATATTTTGCCAATATATAGAATTCTATAATAAACATAGCTACTCTATGCTTGTGCCCCCTCAGAAAATATGTCTAATGATCTTTTGTCCTTATTTTGCTTTTGGTAGTTTTCACTGAGAATGTATGGTTGTGCCCCCCCCCCCCCCCTCTTCCAACTGATATTGCCTCTTACGAACCTGCAATCAAGTTGAAAATCTGAAAAACAGGAACTCTTATTACTTACATGTATGGCCTCATTTTACTTTTGTTGTCCTTATTCTGCTGGTATTATAATTTTATGAGCTCAATAATCAAATTATTTAGATATGTTGCTGTGAATGGTTTGTGTTCATGTATACATACATATTTTTGAAATTCTTCATTGTGTATCAATCAATTACAAGTTTATGAAATAATGTTTGAGCTTTAATATAAATTGATAATTGAAAAAGTTATTTTAAAAAAAAATAATTAGCCCGAACTTTCTCTGCACACCATAATCTTTTATGTTTTCTTTGAAAAAATAATAATAAATAATAATCTTTTAATTTTCAGATTTATTTTCAGTTATCAATTGTTTATTTAGTCCATTTAAACCATTTTGGATTAAACACGTTGTACTTTATAGCATTCTGTTTTTGTAATCAGAAATCCTGACTTAAGGTCATCCAGTCAATTCCTGAAAATGTGGAGAAGCAATTATACTAAATGTATATATTCTTCAGTTAACTTTGAACTCTTGACCTTAGCCTTACGTTGTGATAGAGTTAATAAATTAACTTTTCATCGACTCTTTTTTTTCAGCTAAATTTGTAACAAATACGTTTAATAGCTGAAGAAGATAAAATTTGAGTCATAGAACAGGTGTCATTAATCCCCAGCCTTTTCCTCATTAAAAAAAAAAGGGGGGGGGGGGAATGAAATATATGTGTATTACTTTTATACCTTAAATATATCTACATTTCATTTAAAGAATTGATTAGTAGCATGATTAATATACACTTCAGTTTTGTTAAAATTTAGCCCCAAAAGTGATTTTGAACCGATAAAAACATGAAATGAAAAAAAAAATCCCATGAGCCCTCCCCTGCGAGGTGAAATTCATAATTTCAGGAACTTTTATGAATCGTTCATGAACATTCATGATGTGTTCATGAACGGTTCATGACTGGTTCATAAAGATGGTTCATGAACTTTATTCATGAATATATTCATAAAATGTAGTTCATGAACAAATGATGAATTTATATGAATATTGGTAATTTTCATTTTAAAGACAGAAAAAATGTAGAGTTCAAGGTATTATGAATGTTCATGAATTTTCATGAAGACTAAAATAATTGACAAAAATGATTGACAGAAAACACTCATTACTCTCATAATGCAACTTTTGCATGCAGATGCAATTGTTGAACAAGCCCCTGGCATAATTTATATTTAATAACATTCTTTCACCAACTATCTGAAAAAATAAATCATGAAATCTCTAAACATTTCGTGTTTTTCTTTAATTTTAATTAAACAAACACTGCATCACCACTGACAGCATTTTTTTCAAATTGATTATTTATGTTTCTTCATAATTTAAATTAAACAGTTATATTCATCATAATGTGCTTTAAATAATGTCATTTTTCATCACACAACTTTTTCGACCGAATTTTCTCTAACATCAAACTTTAAGCAAGTTGCAAAATAAAAAATTCACAGTTTCTTTTACAATGTTTTTGAGACAAATATAAAAGCATATACCACTCAGATCTACAATATAAGCACACTTTTTAAAATGTATGTATTCTCAATGAAACTGCAAAGTATTTTACATCAAAGGTTATTAACAGATATATCCAAGAAAAAATAAGATTACTGGGGGATCACCTTGGTTAAATTAATGATAATCAAGTTATGATATACATGTAATGCAGTAAACTAAAGTATGCATTTTTTTTTAAATAAGAGGTTAGATTCATTAAATGACATCGGCCAAGGATTGGGAGAGGTCATTGAAACCTCAACAGGATATACATTTACAATAAAGTGCCAGTGGCCAATGTACATTTACTGTACAAAATTAGTGACTAGAGTGACAAACACATGTATTAAATGCAAAAATATATGTAGTACACAACTACATTGATACAAAGATCCCATAAAAATGAACAGTTGCTATTTTCCACCAATGTACGTGCCAAAGATCCCAATTATGGAAGATACAAAACTTCTGACATGTTGCTAGAATCACATCCTCAGATATCCCATGAAATTTGCAATAGAGGGCTGACAGATATTTGGCATCACCAATGGATTCACTTTTAGTACGAAGGCTCAGCAAGTTCGATGTTGATCATTCAAACAGACACTTCAAACTTTCCTTGCACAATTTCTGAAAGAGGAGATGACCATTTAAGATGTATCATAATTGATATCAGTATAAATATATGACAAATAATAAACTAAAGCTCTACAAACAATTGTTCTTTTCTACCTGGCAGATCAGTTTACTGTAGAATATGAATTCACTGTCTTGCAATTTTTTGTTCAAATTAGGATTAATTCTGATATTAAAATGTAACTAGAGGTACTGTGAGCGATGAGCTCACTAAATGATACCCCCCACCTCCCACATGGTTATAACTGGTGAAAAAGTCCATGTTTTCCTGTGGCCGGGAAACCTAAATTATGTGTCGGATCAAAAAGTAAAATAGAAGGTGCACAATGGCAATATGTAATAAAGATTCTGTGAAAGTTTCATCAAAATTCATTCAGCGGTATGAGAGGAGTTGCGGATAAGAGATGGGTACCCCAAAGCGTAACAGACGTACGGACGGACGGACGGACAGACGGACGGACGGATGGACGGACGGACGGAATTAACGATTTCTATATACCCTCCCGCTTTTCAAGCGGGGGGTATAAAAATGTGAAAAGTTTATAGACAACAGACAAACACAATACTGTGACACTGATCAAAAAACTCACTTAGGCCTTAAAATGGCTCAGGTGAGCTTAAATGAAAAGGCTAGAGCTGAAGCTCAATGACTGACTAACATTAAAAAAAATTAATTTCAATTCATGTGATTTTATTGATTAAGAAAATAATGAAGAAATCTTACCATTTTTTTATACAGTTCTTGTCCTAACTCTTGTGAGCATCCGGATTCCTGTAAAATGCATGTATACTTCATAGAAGATGATATCTTTGATTAAATTTGATCCAAAATAATTATACATACCCATGCTGTTAGCATGTTTAGATTACCTTTCAGAATTCATTGTTAAAAATAATAAGGATATGGAAATTAGGCATGTTAAGAATATAAATCTTTAAATGTTGTTTACTTGGCATAGTTGCAATATTTATTTTAATCTTATGCTTAAAGACATAGATTAATAAAATCAAAGTTAGTTTATTTGTTTTGAATGATAATTTGAGCTGGTTCTCACCATATTCACAAGCCTAGTGACTGATTGGTTAAGCATCTACATGTATATGCACTTTTATCAAAGGCCAGGGCTGTGAAAATCATCTCAGGCAATGCAGCAACTATTAAAACAATCGAAACATGCAAGATAAGAGCTGAAAATGGTCTTGAACATGCATTACAAAATATATAATTAATTACATGTACATCATACTCTGTAAATGTTATCTTGAACAAAGGAAGGTACAGGTAAAATTCTTTACATCAGTTCGATTCCAAGCAAGGAAATTCGGGTTAAAATCAATGACCTTAATGATATGTATAGATTTGTTAAATAATGATTACAGAAATAGTGCTTGTCCTAACGATTTCACCGTCGGGCATTTTATGTATGGTGCCCGGATTAATCAAAAGTAGCAGAAACATTCTTCGTTCGAGGACACATAAAATACTGTACAATATTGTACCTACCGGTCTTAAAAATGTCGTCATCTTCTTCCATCCCAAGCTGACCATGATCCCCCTGTTCGTGACACTCATTCCAACTTTCCTACTGTGGAACATCAACATGGTATTCGATATTTTTGAATTTCGGTGTTGTTAAAATTGATTGTTCATCGAGCCCGACTTCGATCCCGATGTTATTGTAATATTAGTCCAATTTAATTGATGACGTAAAAAGTTCGAATTCTTCATTGATAAAAGTTGTTTTGATATAAAAAAAAAATTGTATTTTCAGTGAAAAATTATTCAGATAGTGTTTGTTATTTTTTTAAACAGAAATCTTGGAAATTCGAAACTAACGTATTTCTTAGCTCTACCGTACATTTTTGAAAAGGCGCAAACTTGAAAACGCGCGAGACGTTGGAAGTGGGAATTTGGAGAGTGGAAGGATAGGTATTTGTGATCTATAATATTTGCATAGTCACTGATCTTTGTCAACTTTTGAAGAAAATAACAGAATATGAAGAAGGAAGACTATATATAGGATTGATCTACTTCATAACTGGTGAGTGACAAAAAATGGAGGCAATCACTGAGTCAGAAATCTTTCTGTAAATGTTACTGTCTATTTGTAAAATTAATAAATATGTCTTTTTTTTTAAATGAAAGTTTTGTCTAACTTTGCTTTGAGTTTGGATCCAACCATATAACATACATTAATTATAGACTGAGACTCGAAACATTCATAGGCCTGATTGATCTACAAAATGGCGGTCCAAGAAAATAGGCTTAAATTCCATTCAGAATGTTTTTATTTGGAAGTGCCTATGATGCAAAATTAAATGCAATTAAAATGCAAGAAAATACACAAAAAAGTCTTGTTTTACAATCATGGGTAATTTCAGAAAATCTTTCTTTTTGAAGGAAAAAGAGAAGCAGTTCACAAATGTTGATGAGCAGAAGACAAGAAACTGGCTGCAAAAAAAAATCTGAGCTCTTGAAAAAGAAAGAAAAAAAGAATTGAAAATATGAATGATATTCAATCAAAGGATCCAAATGATGAAATTCTGGAAATTCCACATGGAGAGACAATAAGGATTTTTGAATTGACCATCTCTGCTATAAGAACTGCTTGAAAGCTGTTACCCTGGTGCTGAACATACTTTTCTCCTAGACTGGAATTAAAAATTGTTCAATTTCTGGCATTAAAACACAATTTGAAATATGCTGAGGAAGGACCCCCCTCTCCTTTTGACCAAGTAAGGTTAAACATTCTGCAAAGAGTTGCATTTGAATTGAAATTTTTTATACTTTTACCAGGAATGAACTACATTACTCATTTACTATGGTTTAATGTGTCAGAATTGTCTATTTTAAGTTTTTTGACAAAGATTTTGTTGCCATGGTTGGAAAACAAACAACATTTCTGTGAAATCTTTCAAGATGCTGTATTATAAATCATCTACTGTTACTTTTTTAGCATGACTTCATGCATTTTCATGAATAAACATGAATAATAATATTGGATTTTTTGTTTACAAATAAGCAAGAATATTCATGAAATGCTAATGGTTCATGAATTTTATTCATTCATGAACATTCCTGAAAAAATTCATCAAATTATTCATGAATAGTTCATGAAGATGCAATGAACTTATTATTGGACATTCTTGAAATGATGAATCTTCATGAATATGACTGTTCATGAATTATTCATGAAAAAAAATATTCATGAATATTCATCAATTTTCTTTCATGAATAAAAATTCATGATTTGAAAATGTCCAATAATAAGTTCATAGGATCTTCATGAACATTTCATGAAGATTTCATGAATAAAATTCATGAAAAATTCAAGGAAATTCATGAATTATTCATGATCGTCTCGCAGGGGCTGAGTGTTAACCACTGCTATGTTGCTATCCGCCCCTAAAATGATACATTTTCATCATTTAATTCCCTGTTAAGGTTGTTTTACATAAACAATGTCCTCAAAAGAGGAAAACAAACTCTACAAAATATACCATATACAATGTATAACGCAGTTTTCCAATCCATATCTGAGGAAATTCGGGATTATGGGTTATTTTCATTTTGATATTTCCCGAGTTATCTGAAAAACACATGTTTGGAATCTATATGAAATGAAAGACTATAGTATAGATATTTGGAATAAACAAGAAGTTTAAAAAACCTATCTTGGAATTTAAAGATAAATGTAATTGAAATAGAGGGTAAAATGGATTTTTCTGCATTTTGAAAAAATCATGAAATTTTATATTTTTAGCCTTATCTCAGCTTGAAACGCCTCAGGCAAAAGATTTAATTCTTAATTATTTTAATTATATAAGAATGCATAAAATAAATTATATAATTGAAAGTGGTCATATTTTTCGTGTTTAAAGGAAATATTGGGGTTAAAATTGCTATATTTCATGAAATAGAACCTGTCAAAATGGCCATATTTGTGTTAGTTACGGTTGCCATGGCAACGGACACCCCGAAACATGAACTAAGGTGGTTTTCTCAGTTAGACACCTGAGTACACTCTAAATACAAAAAATTACGTATTTCGGAGACATTCGTTTTTACGGCCTCCTTGGATTCTTTGGTTTTTACAGAGAATGACTCTTAAGCAGTACTTAGCCAGTTCATTAGCAGTAACTTAGCAGTTGCTTAGCAGTTTCCTTAGCAGTATCTTAGCAGTCAATAGGAAGGTTAAGGAGAACTGCTTAAAAACTGCTTAATAACTGCTAAGGTGTTTCTTTTGTTTGCTCTACTTCTGAGTGACCTACATATAAATTTGAAAATTTATTAACTGCTAAAAAACTGGTAAAAAGAATGCTATAAGCACTATTCTTGTCTACTTATAAGATAACACCACCCATATACATGATATATGAATACAAAAATGCATATAATTTTTGCTTCCAGGGTAATTTATTGAAAAAATGACATCATATATGGGAATTTGACTTAGTATTGAGATTTAGATCTAAGGTATGAATTGTAAATGAGTCCTTTCATTAAGTCCATTTTCTTGCATAAACGTTAGTGGCATCTTTACAGCTTGGTTAATTGATACAGTGGACTAATCTACATGCAGATCCCTCTTTCAGTAGCTTATAAATTTATTTGCAAATATTTTAATTTATATTAAGTACTTATAATTAAAATATACAAACTATATTATATGTTTTATAATTTAATATTAATAAAACTTAATAGGGTATGCCTATTATATCACAAGCCCACACACTTACCATATTTTCTGAAGCATACTTTAATTACTGCCAACAAATCTTTTAGCAATTTTCCTATATCACCCAATTCCATTGTTTGATCAGATTTTTATAATAATGATGATAATTTCACATCCAGTCCAATGTGGTGATCACAGATAATATTGTATTTTCCAAAGCATATTTTACTTCACTGTATGGGTATAAATATATATAATATCCCAGACCACCACAAACATTTTCACAATTTGTAATTTTGAACTGATGTGGAAAAGGCGCACAAATCTTGACTGGCTTTCCTCATTGGATACAACCCTATAGTTTCAAGCAACCAAGGGGGACACAGCAGGTTGTTAATGTAACTAGACGGCTGGATTTGCAAGTTGATGGGATAAAGATTAGAAGCTCATATGCTCATGCTTTTTATAATATGAAGCCTCAATTTATTACAAACTATTGTATAATTTCTAGAAAGATTTTCAGTATATTTTTTTTCTATTTAATTTTATTTTCTGTATAAGAACTCCTGCCTGGCCCCCAATTATTTGTGACGTTATCATCAGGAAGCATTAACAGTAACACATGGGCAGTATGAAGACTAGTGAAAGTTAGGACCACCAAGAGTGAAAAAGTGTTGTATTACTTCTTATAACAAGTCGAAATGAATTAGTTGCACTTTTAGCAGTTTTGAGAAACTGCTTGTTTGACTGCTTAAGTTTCTTCAATACTGAACTGCTTACACAAATTCTTAGCAGTTTTTAAGCAGTCTGTAAGCAGTTTTAAGGAATGCTAAGACTAAGACTGTTAAGAACTGCCTAAAAACTGCCAAAAAATTGCCAGACTGCCTAATAACTGTTTATAAACTGCTAAAATAAGCAGTTCATTTTGACTTGGGTTGTTTTCCAGAATTTATATATTTCCACGCTCTGAATGAAATACAAAAACAATGCACAAGTCTACAAATGTAAAGTCTATATGTTTGTTGAATTTTGTTGATGCAAAACTATGGTAAGGCATAAGTGCCACAATTCTTTTTTAATGTTCTTATTTAATTCCTCTTTCATATCTAAAATTTTTGTTTTTCAAACTAAATAAATTCTAAAGACTTCATTTTAATTTTAACTTATTTTTTATATTTTCCAGTTTTATTTTATTTTATTCATTCCCATAGGAACCGATGGCAGGGGGCACAGGGGGGAGGGCATGCCCCAATAATGTTGCCGATATGTAGAAAACTAAAGAAAACATGGCCGCTAAACTTTTGTGCCCCCTCAATAAAAACAACTGAGAACTTTTCTCAGGGTGCTGGGGGTGATTTGGTTGATATTACACAAACTGAAAATTTATGGCTGCCCCCATCCTCAAATGAAATTGTTTCTTACCGACCTGTTTGCATCTTTTTGTACGTCATGTATTTTGAATCTATCTGATATTTTGAATCATGTTTTACCCTAGACTTAATTATTACTATTTTTTATTAACAACTATAAGAAGAATGGAGAGTTTGAATAAGAAAGTAGGACTAAGAATCCGAATCAAATTTAAACGAAAGAGGTGCTACGGCCATTTTTTAAACAAAGAGATCTTACTCAAACAGCTTAGTATGTAGAAAAATTTCTCAGAAACAATATTTTTTTTTTAATTATTTTAATAACCGTTAGGCGTATGATATAATTCTTGCTTTTTTCCTCTCTTTTTCAGGCCTAAAGGAAGCAATCTCATATGGGGGGATTATTGGGCACAAAACAAAAATTTCTTGATACCCCCCCCCCCCCCACCCCCCCCCAAAAAAGATTTAACTGTTGAGGGGACCCCGGCATATAACAATCCTTGATTTCTTTTCTTAATATGTTTTTACCAACAAAATTAATGAGGGGACACAATTCCTGCCTACGGACCTGACCTGGGGCCATAAAACTTATATAAACTCACTTTTTATCTTGATCAGTCCCTTTTCTTCATTGTATTAATTCCTTAGGTAAAAGTGAGACTATGACCAAAAGTGAGCTTGTGTAAATTTAGGGCCAGGATGCATGATCTTTCATATATCATGTATATGATTACTATGTATATCCTCCATTTTTGATTGCCAGCTAGTCCAGCTTATATGGGACATAAATATCAAATTACTTGATCACAGATATTGCAAATATAAATTTTGTGATTCTGTTCTTTTTAGTTAAGGTAGTTCTACACTCTGCACTAAATGGGCTCAATCTTAAAAAATCTGCTTTTATAAGTTAGATATACATTCCAGCAATGGATATAGACACACGAAAAATTATATATGTCAACATGTTCACCTTTCTGCTATTGCCTATCGGAGTACATACCCCGAAATGTAAAATGCTGAAATTTACCTATCCTAGATTTTGATGCATTTAAATGAATTAAAGTCTAATTATTCAACTTAAATACAAAAAATGGAGTAGAAACCTTTTAGTAAACCATATATAATCATTGATTTGCATGATTTACTATACCGTAATTATTTGCACTTTGTTAGGCTAACGTATCAAAATGAAATACCGGTATGAGAAAATATGCTTCACAGGTCAATCTCGGTCATTTTAGAAAAAATTATGGACTCAAACTTTTAAAAATTGCATTCTTTTTACTAAACAACATTTAAGAAAAAGAATAAGCCAAAAAAATTATATGTTGACGCATTACTTTTCATGGTATGAGCTCTACACTAAAGGGACCCCCATAATTTCATTCTTCCAAAAGTAATATATTGCCACATTTTCCTGTAGTACTGTTAAAGATTGAGTGTATACTTGTATTAAAAAGTTGTACATATTTAAAACAATGATAATACACATCCAATACCTATTGTCCCTAAAATTTATCTTATATTAAATACTGTAAAACATTAAAACACCAATTGTCTGTAAATTGGAGACAATGAAAATGGGCGTGATTGACTGATTCTCACAAACTGGATGCTTATGTTACAGAAAGTAAGTATGGTGCAAGTGAATCAAATTTTTTCATATAATAATAATTATTCTAGCCTAAAGATAATTTTGCATTGTCATTGTTGGGTATGCCAGTTGAAGGGGGGAGGGGGTATGCGTCTTGTGAAATAATTATTATATATTCAAAGTAAATTTTGTAATTTTTGATGAAAAAAATAAATTAAATTTGTCTAAGTTAAATCGGGTAGTAATTATCACTATTAGTTTTAACTTGGTCACCGACAATAGTCACCCTGACTTTCATGTACTGAATTAGCATGTTCATAGTCCATGTTATCAGCAGGGCATAATATATCATTCACAGAAATGTTGTTCTATTACCTAATTTTTTCTCTGTCATCCGAAAGTTGTTCCAATTCTTTTCTTTATAATTAATTTATCCTTAAACTATAGAATCACTCAGTGTTTGTACGTTTGTTGACGCGAGCGACTTGGAGCAAAATCGTTACCGGATATTTAAAACGCTGACTAAAAGTCAAACCAATATAGTTCAAAAATCACATATCGGAAAAAGGAAGTGTTGTTCCGGTTTTACTATTCGTAAATAAAGTAGTGCGACTGTAGACCGTGCGACTGTAGACCTACTTTAAAATTCTTTTTTTTTTCAAAATTATTGTGGCGGTGACCGACATCCCTGTATTTTTAAACTGATATTGTCATCATATAATTTTATCAAAGTAGGACTGAGAATTTTTTTTTTTACACATAAACGAGCCTCAGGGCCGAAGTAAAAGAGAGAGTGAAAGGTTCTTGTTTGGAGTTCACGCCATTTTTAGAGTATGTCTAGACTTTAAACCTTCTTGCCAAGGGACCGTCATGGCATCAATGTGACAGGACGTAGGTGGACCCTGCTCAAACCTAGGTACCACTCACGGTATCAATGTAGCCGGATTTTGCTACATGGTATCAATGCCATTTAGAAAATTCCATGATACCAGTATAACGAAAATGAAGCATATAACGACTTATTGGTCATGTTGATAGAAATTTAGTGGCCTTTAAACAAACTTGCGACACGTTTTGTGGGGGAATCAATCACCCAACCCCCGATTCCAGCTTAAATCAGTATAAATTGATGGCACTTATCTCAAACAATATAAGATAATTCTGTTCTAAAATTTACCTTCTAGTCATTCTCTCACTCTGACAACATTATTACCAACTTTATTCGATTCATGCCAGTCATGGTGCATGTCAACAGACGCCATTATCCAGAGACTGAGTGATACATGTCAAACAAACTTCGAGCCCGACACAAATATGTATAACGTTAGACGAGCAACAAATTGTGAAGTTTGTGAAAAAACTCAAAGTTTTCTCATAAAATTTGATTTTTTCCCCTAGTTTGTTCATCAGGCATGGCAACCAGCAGTAATATGTTGTAAACATGTCACACTCAGACTGTCTAGTAATAAGATCATAAGATGAAAAGACTAGGCCTAATTTAATTACTTAAAATAATTCAGTATCTATCCAGATAAATATTGCACACAGTACGAGGATAAGATGATCTCATTTCACCTGTTCATTGTTGTGCATGAACCATGTGAACGCCCTTAACATGAAGGCATCATGTTTTGTATGATGTTAAAATATAACCATTCAGAGATTGCCAAAGCTACTGTCCGAAAAATACACAGGTTCTATAGAAAGTTCCTCTTTCACTAAAATCATTAATTCGGCTCTAACTAATTTTTTTAAAACAAATTCTGTTTGACATTGACCATTTCTATTTCCTATGTCGTATTTGCACTTCACGAACAGAAAATTGCAAATTTAATTATTAAATTTGTAAGAATTTTCAGTGAATACAATAAAATGCAAGCAAAATATGAGGAAAAAAACAACATACATGTACTTACAATTTTCCACTCAAACAGCGATGGTCATTCGGAAGTTGATTCAAACCATCGAAAAGAACCGAGGCCCATTTTCGGAAAAAAGCAGTACTCGCTGATGAAGATATGACACGGTAGTAAAAATATCATTTTTTAATCAAGATTATTTTTTTCAAAAACACACATAGCATTCGATTAAAAATGATAATAAATGAGTAATAAATTTTAAAAATATGAAACATACTCTTCAGAAATATGTTTTTTATTAAGTTGAAAAATGTCCACCTAAAGGATGAGATGTGTTTTGACAAATATATACATCAAACAACTTACATCACGTATCATTAAAAACTTTATTGAAAATTGAACACCCAAAGTACTTCTCTAAATAAGGCATGGTAAGTTGTTTCATTCATAAGACATTTAAAGTTAATTAATTATGAACACATCACTTTTTATTGCTTATAAAATAAGGCAGACACATTTTTGTCTGCCTTATTTTTCACGTCTGCCTAAAGGTGATTATTATATACCCGATGTCCTCCCAATATTTATAACATATATGTATATATATATATATATATATATATATATATATATATATATATATATATATATATATATATATATATATATATATATATATATATATTTATATATATATATATGAAATATTGGAGCTCGTGTGACGGTTCATCCAAAACTGCAGATCCAAATTCCTCAATTATCTCCTAAATGCCACCCTCACGCATCTTTTACAGCCTTGATTTTCTTCTGAATTGACCCATTACATTTATCTATCTCATAGGGTTATATTAAACCCTTAGCCCTTAGTTGTTCTGAAAAGCTATAGGAATGCAACACCTTCGAAGTGTACTGTACTGCGTCTAGTTAGTTTAACAAATTTTAGATTGGAGTAAAAGATGGATTGACTTTGCAGCAGCATGTCAGAGGGTTAATGTGATTTATTTGCAATAAAGGCTTAGCAGAGTCAGGCTACATTGGACTGGAGAATAACATGCTGTAATTTATCTGCAATCAGTACATTTTATTTCAATTTTACAGTGATTGTAATGATTGTCCACTATTAAATAACGGTTTCATTTACAGTGGCGGAGCAATTTCACAGGAGGTAGGATGAAAAGTTCCATTTTTAGTGGCGTTGTTACATGTACGTACCAACACAACCGTCAATGTTTATTGAAAATTCTTTCAATTACTCTCTGATAAGAGTTCTTTGGTAGAAAAATTCATAAATGCATATCATGTTTCTTTTTCCTTCAGTTTGTTCTAGCCTTGTCATATTTGTAACATAAAATTGTTTGTTTGTTGTTTAACATCTCTGGAGAACGGCAAATTTCGACAAATACTCGACACTCAGGGTTATTGATCAGAGAGGGTTCTTTTTCGTGCCAGTAGCTACTGCGAGACGGAACCTCGCTTTATATCCAAATTTGCAACATATGACAATGGATATTTAACCTGCTTAATGGAAAGCGTTCAATTTTAAAACTGCAGATTTTTGAGCAAATGGACTGACGATTAACCTATTCAAGAGTGTAAACATAATAATATATGGCTGATGGTTGGAAGGATCATTATTTTCTAGGTACTACATGCCAGCATTTGAACCGATGAAAGTTTTCATAATAGTGTTGCGCATACGCACAGTCATGACTAGAAGAGAAGGTTGAGTAATTCTACTGTCATTTACATGCAGTAGTACATGAAAACAATTTCATAATGATTTTCAGGCATTTTTAAAGTCTCTACACACAAGCTGGCATATTCCAAGTACACTCCATACAATATCATTAACATTGCAGGGAATAAATACACCGTTATCATATTGTACAAGATATATAAGAGATCTGTCAACCTTGCCTTTTTTGCTTTTATTATGCATTTTGTTATTAACCAATATTCTAAGCATATGAACCATAACAAGTTACAGGTATAGTAAGACAACATCTATTTTCGGATATCTGAATTTGCTGCTCTAGCAGAAGTTCTTCAAGGTAACAACTTTTATTGTTTAGCCGAATATCAAAGGCAACTGCTTTTCCTAGTTTCTCACTTAGTGAAGAATTCCCAACTGCGTATATGTATTTTTTTTTCTGACATTGTCGTAGTATTGTCGTAGTAGAGTAGAAAAGATTTTTTAAGTATACCATGTAGTTCTTCTAAAAGATATGCAGCTTTTTAAGACCTTTTGGTTCTATATAAAAAAATGCTAAGATAACGCATTTTCGATACATTCCCGATCATTGCTGCCAATGTGAGTTAAGTCAGTATCATTATTTCTATTCTGTAGAGAAACTTGTTTCTTGAATTCCTGCATAAATTGTAAATACAGAATGAAAGGCGATGGAAAGTAATTAACGCATAATCACAGTTTAATAGTAAATTTGCGTTCCTCTGTATGTTAGTATTTCACAATATTCTCTAATACTTTCAAGCAAGTTAATGGTGTCCTTATCATTGAATGAAGAAAACTGGATATTTTGAATCCTTTTATTTCGTTAAAAGTTTCAAGTTCAATCGACTGTTCTTATTGAAATATGGGGTACTTTTAACTGAATAGAAGGGATACGTTTTTTTTTAAATAATCCTTTTTAAAATCCATAGATGGTGTTTGGAAAAAACAGTTAATACCCATTTGTTTTTTGGGTGCTGTCCACTGCATATTTGACAGATGTGTGTGAAGGGACATGGTGTGGTTTTACATTTGTCACCTTGGTTAAAGGCGAAGCAGAATTTTGTTCTCCCCGCCTGTTTGGTACGAAAGCGCTGACTGTAAAGGGCAGGTTTTAACGTTATGCATTTTCCCCTCATTTCCTCGAATAGTTTTTGCCAGGGAAGTTCAGCTGTTTCTTTTAGCTTTCTGAAGGATTCATCATAAGCCCTCCAGGCTGAATCGCCATGTAGCTTGTGAAGTTCCCTAACAAAACTCATGTACTTTTATAGGTGAGGGGCCTCCGAATGGGTCTTTTTGTCCCCCGCTTGAAAAGTGGGGGATATTAATTTGGGTTTGTCCGTCCGTCCGTCTAGCCGTCTGTCCGTCCGTCCGTCCGTCCGTCCGCCCGTCCGTCTTTCTGTCTGTCTGTAACGCTTTCGTTTCCAGACAATATCTCAAGAACAACTCCCTGTGACCTAAGGAAGACCCCTATTGATTTTGAGGTCAAAAGGTCAAAGGTCAAGGTCATAAATAAGCAAATTCAGTCTGATATAACACTTTCGTTTCCACACGATATCTCTAGAACCATTAGAGCTATTGCAATGAAATTTTACATAACAACTCCCTGTGGCCTAAGAAAGACCCCTATTGATTACGAGGTCAAAAGGTCAAAGGTCAAGGTCATAAATAAGCAAAGTCAGTCTGATATAATACTTTCGTTTCCACACGATATCTCTAGAACCATTAGAGCTATTGCAATGAAATTTTACATATCAACTCCCTGTGGCCTAAGGAAGACCCCTATTGGTTTAGAGGTCAAAAGGTCAAAGTTCAAGGTCGTAAATTTATACATTCTGTCTGTGTGTAACACTATCATTTTCGGGCGATATTTCAAGAAGATTTTGAGCTTATGCAATGTAATTTTATACCAAAACTCCCTAGGACCTCTCTCACCCCTCTCAAAGTTCCCCGCCCCGTTTGTTTTATCAGTATTTATAGTATTACATGTCGCTATTTTTAGCACAGGGGCATGCAGAGAGTTATTGCATATAAAACAGGTTCTCGGCGGACTTTATGTTCTTATTACATCTATAAGAACTCTTAAATAAAGGCGAAATAAATCAAAAACCATGGATTGTGTAAAATTTTGACAATACAGAACATGAATATATACATGTATGTGACTTCACTTATGTATATACCCGTCAACATTTAAAGCGATTCCGTAGTCTAGTGGTATGTCTCCCGCTTCAAATGTGAGAGGTCCCGGGATCGAATCTCGGACGATGCCTTTTTTTCTTATTTTTATTTTTAACTTTTCTTTTAATGATAGTATTCAGCACGTGAAAAATTTATGAGGTTATAAAATCATCATTACAGTGTGATAAATATTCCATATAAAAAGAATCTTCTATACACATAAACACATCATAAAAAATAAGCAATCAAATCTTTATTATATTGACATACATGTATTTTATTTGCTTCAATATACATGTACAATGTATACATTTAATAATTCTACAAATTCAGTCTGGGGGATCCGACTTTTTCCTTAAGCGGGGGACACGAATTCTCTGAATTAGCTTGTTCAATTTTAATGCACACAAAAACCAAAAAGGCATCAGTCCACTGATTAATTGATAAGGGATTTTTTGTTTTTGGATTTTGTTGCAAGTTGATCACACCTGGTGATATTAGAAAAGTAAGAGGGTTTTCCTCATGGTGCGGCAAAAGACACTGTAAATCAATTAACTCATCTGACCAAATTTTGGATTTTACCTTAGCTGACATGGCCGCACCAAGAGGAATCCCGTCAGTTACAGAAATGAAAGATTTATCTTTATTTAAGCTAGATGAAACTGTGCCCACTGGCTCACCTTCATTTGTCCCAAAAATTTGAGAAACCAATGATGAGACTGTCAAATCTGTGGATGAGTTGTTTGCATTTGTAGATGTGCTCGGACTTGCTGTGGCAGGCATTTGTTGTGTGGCATTGCTTGAGGTAGATGTGCTCTAACTTGTTATGGCAGGCATTTGTTGTGTGGCATTGCTTGAGGCATTTGGAATTACTGCTGGCGCTGGTTCTTGTACCGGGGCAGTTGGCAATTGTGAAGCTGTCAGGAGCGTTGGTTGAGTTAATATTGTCTCATTACTGCTATTATTTGTTACTGGTGGCACTGAAATCGTGGCGCTAGCAGATGAGTTGGTTGCTCTTTGTTGTTTCAAAATTTCTTCTGCCAGTTTCTTGCACGGAAACTGTTTTTTGTCTTTTCCGGGTGACTGTGTTGTGAGGCGTTGCTGCCTGGGGATCCCCTTGGGCTGCTGTTGCCTTTCTCCGTTTAGGAATGATCTACCTACAAGTGTCCAAATAACAATCAATAATTGTTTCATTAAGCTACAACTTTAACATCTGGTAGCAACTTCCATAAAGTTGAAATCTCTACCAACTGAAAACAATACTGAACGCATGGTAAAAAATTGTTTTTAGGTCAACTCAACAGTGAAATCTCACAGACATTTGATGTTAACCAAATAAAATCTTCAGCATCTGACAATTAGCATATTTTGCAGATTTGCTTTATATTAATTTGACAATATTTAAAACTGTTCTTAATTCAGAATTAAAAGACATAGTCCATGTAGTCTGTCTTACATTCTTATTGCATACGAGAATTCAGGAACACAATATTTTTTGTGTGTCCAACTATTTTTACAAAACTAGTATTGGCACACTACTCTGCGTGTGTTTGAATATGATATCTTTAAGGGCACATTACTCTGCGTGTGTACGACTACTCTGCGTGTGTCTGTCTATTATGTCTATATAAGGGCACACTTCTCTGTGTGTGACTGAATATTATGTGTATATGTAAGGACATATTACTCTGCATGATGTCTGACTGTTAATATGTCAATATAAATTATATAGTGTTACACTACTCTGCGTGTTTCATCTTTCATGTCACTAAAGTAAAAAGGAGCATACTACTCTGCGTGTGTAAATAAGGGCACACTACTCTGCGTGTGTCTAAATCAGGGCACATATCTCTGCCTGTGTCTAAATAGGGACACACTACTCAGCGTGTGACTAACCCAAATGACAAAAACAAAACACAAAATTTCATGTGCGCTTTACAATAAAAGTGACTCTAATCTGTCATTAGTGTAAAGGAGAATGTACTAAACTATATGTGTTTAACATATACTAAATAATTTTCTAGAAAATTCACACTAGTCTGCGTGTGTCTGTGTGGAATCAATTCATTTCTTACATAACACTCTATCCAAGAAAAGTATGTTTTAAATCATAGCATTACTTGCATTTTTTTGTTTTTGTTTTTTTTTTTTTTTTTTTTTTCCTTTTTAAATTATAGTAACATAATCATCTTGAATGTTGCAGTACTGCATTTCTAATACTATGCATATATTTCTTCATATGCCTGGAGTCACCCTCAATATGAACTCCATCTCGTCCCAGGTATGACAGGTCCGCCCAAAATCCCCTGTGTGGCCAAAAATACACACCATCTACTTTCCTCTTTCAAATTACAAGATTGTTAACTTTTACAACATCCTCGTTGAACTTGTGACGAGAAGCCCATGGCTGACGGCGTAATAACTGTCCAACAATTACAGTTTTTATTCCAACACCATCGCGCAAGTATTTTGCATAAGAAATTAAGTCCGTACACACTTTTTGAGGATTGTTTAGACTCAAGTCATTACTGCCCATCTGTATAAAACAAATATCGGGGGGTGCGTCAAACTGTAAAAATTCTGCACAGTGGGCTAGACGTTTGAATGTTAAACCACCGCGTGATCTGAAATCTACTTTGAAGGAGTTAATATCCAAATTCAAATTAGTCCTAAGATCACTTGCATTTATAAATTCTTTCAAACGGCGGATATAAGAATGTCCTAAGATGCACACAGTTCGAATGTTTACTTCGGGTTCGGCCGCCATTGCGTAACACTGTTGGGCTGGACGGAGCCTGTCTATCCCTGGGACAAAAAGACTCAAAAATCCGCAAATCACTTACTTTTCACTGATGTATTCTTATTTTGTAGTCTTCCGATTGGTAAAGTCAATGCTATAAGTTCGTAAAAACGATAATAACACTCGTGAAGACGTTAATTTCTCAAAACAATTCTGTGAATTTCTTGGCACTTCTAAATCAGTGAAAAGACGCTATCTTGTGTCACGTGATTTGAATAAGCATTACGATTGGATAATAACAACTTTTTTTTTGCAAGGGGACAGCTAATAACACAATAAGACTCAAACAAACATGAAAGTTCAACTATATTACATCATAGATTACATAAAGGCTATTATTTACAATAATGCTGTATTGAATTCGACAAATAATATATATATACATATATATACATATATATATTACATATATATATGAAATATTGGAGCTCGTGTGACGGTTCATCCAAAACTGCAGACCGAAATTCCTCAATTATCTCCTAAATGCCACCCTCACGCATCTTTTACAGCCTTGATTTTCTTCTGAATTGACCCATTACATTTATATATCTCATAGAGTTATATTAAACCCTTAGCCCTTAGTTGTTCTGAAACGCTATAGGAATGCAACGCCTTCGAAGTGTACTGTACTGCGTCTAGTTAGTTTAACAAATTTTAGATTGGAGTAAAAGATGGATTGACTTTGCAGCAGCATGTCAGAGGGTTAATGTGATTTATTTGCAATAAAGGCTTAGCAGAGTCAGGCTACATTGGACTGGAGAATAACATGCTGTAATTTATCTGCAATCAGTACATTTTATTTCAATTTTACAGTGATTGTAATGATTGTCCACTATTAAATAACGGTTTCAGTTACAGTGGCGGAGCAATTTCACAGGAGGTAGGATGAAAAGTTCCATTTTTAGTGGCGTTGTTACATGTACGTACCAACACAACCGTCAATGTTTATTGAAAATTCTTTCAATTACTCTCTGATAAGAGTTCTTTGGTAGAAAAATTCATAAATGCATATCATGTTTCTTTTTCCTTCAGTTTGTTCTAGCCTTGTCATATTTGTAACATAAAATTGTTTGTTTGTTGTTTAACATCTCTGGAGAACGGCAAATTTCGACAAATACTCGACACTCAGGGTTATTGATCAGAGAGGGTTCTTTTTCGTGCCAGTAGCTACTGCGAGACGGAACCTCGCTTTATATCCAAATTTGTAACATATGACAATGGATATTTAACCTGCTTAATGGAAAGCGTTCAATTTTAAAACTGCAGATTTTTGAGCAAATGGACTGACGATTAACCTATTCAAGAGTGTAAACATAATAATATATGGCTGATGGTTGGAAGGATCATTATTTTCTAGGTACTACATGCCAGCATTTGAACCGATGAAAGTTTTCATAATAGTGTTGCGCATACGCACAGTCATGACTAGAAGAGAAGCTTGAGTAATTCTACTGTCATTTACATGCAGTAGTACATGAAAACAATTTCATAATGATTTTCAGGCATTTTTAAAGTCTCTACACACAAGCTGGCATATTCCAAGTACACTCCATACAATATCATTAACATTGCAGGGAATAAATACACCGTTATCATATTGTACAAGATATATAAGAGATCTGTCAACCTTGCCTTTTTTGCTTTTATTATGCATTTTGTTATTAACCAATATTCTAAGCATATGAACCATAACAAGTTACAGGTATAGTAAGACAACATCTATTTTCGGATATCTGAATTTGCTGCTCTAGCAGAAGTTCTTCAAGGTAGCAACTTTTATTGTTTAGCCGAATATCAAAGGCAACTGCTTTTCCTAGTTTCTCACTTAGTGAAGAATTCCCAACTGCGTATATGTATTTTTTTTGCTGACATTGTCGTAGTATTGTCGTAGTAGAGTAGATTAAGTATACCATGTAGTTTTTCTAAAAGATATGCAGCTTTTTAAGACCTTTTGGTTCTATATAAAAAAAAATGCTAAGATAACGCATTTTCGATACATTCCCGATCTTTGCTGCCAATGTGAGTTAAGTCAGTATCATTATTTCTATTCTGTAGAGAAACTTGTTTCTTGAATTCCTGCATAAATTGTAAATACAGAATGAAAGGCGATGGAAAGTAATTAACGCATAATCATAGTTTAATAGTAAATTTGCGTTCCTCTGTATGTTAGTATTTCACAATATTCTCTAATACTTTCAAGCAAGTTAATGGTGTCCTTATCATTGAATGAAGAAAACTGGATTTTGAATCCTTTTATTTCGTTAAAAGTTTCAAGTTCAATCTCAATCGACTGTTGAAATAGGGGGTACTTTTAACTGAATAGAAGGGATACGTTTTTTTTTAAATAATCCTTTTTAAAATCCATAGATGGTGTTTGGAAAAGACAGTTAATACCCATGTCATACAAACTAAGAAGTTGACAAAGTAACTGTTCTTGTTTGGATCCATAGATCTTTCCTCGAAACATATTCTTTTCAGGAATGAAAAAGTTTGGACAAAAACCATCACGAACCTACTTTATTAAACGTTTAAAGCATAACCAAAAACATGTATTATGGTACACGGATCCCAGGGAAACGGATTTTCTTGGATTTCCCAAAATACTGCAGTTCTCATGAAATATGAACAGAGCAAAGACTCCTCGCCATTAGTATTGAGAACTTCTTTCAAAACAAATTTTAACAATCCATACACCAGAAATTGACTGTGGTTCATGGAATAAATCAATTCTAATTCCGCCATGGAAAAGGAAATTCTCCATTCGATGTTGTGAAACAATGAATCCTTATTGCCTATCCCCATAACATGACGTCCATTTTTAAGAATTCTCTCTATTACATTGTGTTGTGGCCAGCATTCTGACCAAGAGAATAGGAGAGACAGTACGCAGCTGTTATATATTCTTAATTTTATCCTTCCACTTATTTCATTTGTTTTCCATATGCTCTTCAGGCTGATGAAGCACCTCTAGCTTTACTTAGTCTGGCCTTTATATCTTTGTATGCACCCCCATCCGATGTTACTATGCTGCCAAGATAGGAAAATGTTGTTGAGTTGTTCAGGTCGTTTCCATTAACCTGTATTCCTGCTGGTTGTTTGGTGTTTAATGACATAACTTCTGTTTTCCTGGTATTGATTTTTAATCCAATTTTTCTGCATTTCTCTGTAATTTTGTTGCTTTACTTTGCATATGCTTTTCCTGATGTGATAGTAGGGCCAAGTCATCTGCATAGTCTAGGTCTTCAAGATTGGTAAAGAGTGTCTATCTTATTCCTGTGTTATTTCCATTTAGTGTTGATTTCATTACCCAGTCAATTGCTAGAATAAATAGGATAGCTGACATAACACATCCCTGCCTCACGCCAGATTGTACTATGAAGCATGCATCTGATGAGCTGCCTATAGAGCAGTTAACTCCACGTAAAAAGCTTTTATCAGTTCTACTATCTTTGATGGTATTCCTTAATGTCTTAAGATCTTCCATAGACTTTCCCTGTGGATACTGTCAAAGGCTTTTTCGAAATCTATAAAGTTTATTAAAAGCTGCCTTTGCCACTCTGTACATTGCTCTATAATATTTCGTAGGGTAAACACCTGGTCGCAACAACTTTTCCCTTTCCTAAAACCTGCTTGATCTTGTCTTATTTTGGCATCTATTGCAGTTTTAATTCTGTCGATAATTATTCTGCTGAGTATCTTACTAGGTATTGATAGTAATGTGATGCCCCTCCAGTTATCGCAGTTGGTAAGATCTCCTTTCTTTGGCACTTTAATGATATTTCCTTTGGACCATGTCGTTGGTATTGTATTACTATTCCAGATCTTGGTGAATAATGAGTGTAAGATGTCTGCTGCAAGGTTTGGATCTGCTTTGAATAGCTCTGCTGGCAGTTGTTCATTTCCAGGTGCTTTGTTGTTCTTAAGGGCTGTTATTGCTTTGAGTATTTCAGCTTTAGAAGGTACCTCTGTCTCAATTTCTAAATCAGCTTCAGCTTCCGGTATGTATGCCGGTTCGTAAGGTTCCGGGCGATTCACTTCTTCAAAATGTGAGAACATGGGTCAAGAGTATAGCACAAGTTAAAATGTATTCTTTATATGTTGCTAGATTTCTCAGTTCTTACATGTACAAGTAAGCATGCAAAAAAATACGTCAATAATTATGACGCCCAGTTGAAAAACCTTTAGTTTTATTTCATTTTGAATTGATAAAACCATGATATGAAAGATAAAGGTCCATCGAATTGAGAGATAGAAAAATCAAATAAACATGGATAATCAATGGAAAATTCTATAAACCACGTCTTCTTTGATCGAATCTCGGGCAATAAAACTGCGCTTCAGTTGCATTTTAAATCATTAAAGTGAGAAACACGTGACGTACATATTTCCTGCGAATATCATTTTTTTTACTTTGATAACAAATGCTGAAAAAGTTAAATTGTTTTATTTTAAAATTTATTATAAAATGTGCATATATATGTAGTGAATAGCAAGAACTTAAAATTGGGGGGGGGGGGGGGTCATCGTTAAAATGTCGTGCAAGTTTGTTTATTTGCATTTTCATTATCATCATTATATTTAATGAATTTGTCAATATAAAATGTCATCAATATATTTATATCAGGTTTTTCATTACATTTTAAATGAAATTGAAAATTATGAGCTTTGTTGCATGCGACTTTCAGTATATAGCACACATAAGAGACAAACAACGAATATAAATAGTGTTGGACATTGTGCAGTCACTAGATACCACAACTGTAAATTATCGTTTGTAAGATTCATGTATAAAATCAATGCTAAAGGTTATTTATTTGGTGAGAATTTATTCATAGGAGGTGATAGATTTGATTAATTAGGGACAAATGTGTCATTTTAATTGTTTTAAAAAAATCATTGGATTTGTTTTCATCTAGTTAGATGCAGATTTTTTTCTGTCTTCAAGTACTGATACGAGGGTTGTCCCGTAAAATCGTGGACAAAGCGTTTTTCTCGAAAAGTAATGGGCGCACTTAGCTGAAAATTTCAGTAAATGTGTATTTATCATATTTAAGTGCATGATAATTTTTTTGACAAAATATAGGCACAAATAAAGATTTTATTATGCTTGAATGTGCATGGGGTATTGTCCTACGTCGCACGGACAAAAAACCAAGGTTTTATTAAAGAATACACAAGTTTGAATTCCAAATTAAAGTTTTAAATACATAAGATTTGGATTAAAATTATCCTAATTCAATTCCACAATTAATTCTGTAGTCTTTGTAGAAATTCTAAGGCATTTGGTTAATTTTTGGCAGTTTCTCGAGCATTCGAAATGGGAAAGTGGTAAACAGAACACACGAAAAATGGCGACGTTATATGACGTTACGGCGCACCGGAGAGCAGTTCTGTTTTAATTCTATGTTGTAATGACACCTTTAGCGACTTGGAATAACCATAGAAGAAAATAAGATTATAAAAATATCACCATATCTTAAGTATACAAATGAAATAGGAGTTTTCTTAGCGAAGTCTTTTTTGATCGAGTCCCTGAGGAGTACAAAACATACGGACAATCACCTAATGTAACAGCAAAAGACGCTGTCACAGTAGACCGCCGATATGAGATTTTCTTTTAGTTGAATGATGGTGAGAATATTGTCCGTAACTTACTGATAAATCTTCAGAAGATCGCATAAGGGTGCCACCTGGTTTTTTGACTGTTTATTGAGACTAAAGAATGTGTATCAATGAAATTTCTAAATTTAAGTCGGACCCATCCAACTTCATTTTCAGCAAAGATAAAACGTGACGCTGTTTTAGACATCTTGACGTTATAGTCCATGCACCGTAGGGTGATACAATACATGGCATAAAATCACATAATTTGTTTATTTATGCATATGTTTATCTGAAATTTGCTGTGTATGTTACTAAAATACGAGGGCTGTTCAATAAATAATATCCTGAACTATATGACATACATTACTGATATCGTATGACATTGAACTTGACTTCCTCTCATTATTGAATCTTTCGTAAATTGATAACAGTTTATGTGAACACTTTTAATCACATAGTTTCATCATGGGAAGCTGCGAAACAAGGGCTTTTCGAGACACTGCATTATAAATGAATGGTAAAGAATCAGTAAACAAGAGTGAAAATAAAAGCTTCATTAAAGCTGCCGTAAAACTTGTTAAAAATCCCAAAAGAAATATTAACTGAAATTTGTGACATTTAAAGCAATCAATGCCTGTTTAATAGACAAAAGAGCAAGTGGATTTCTATGATAAAAAATTATAAAATGGGCATCAAAAATGGGTACCCTCCTTGCCAACAAAAATTATAACAACGCATGTACTGTTCGCCAAATTTCAACAAATAATATTTGATGATGTATGATTGACTTTAAGACATATAGCAAGTTTGATAGACATCACATCGGGGGTAGTTTACACTGTATTTAAGAAACGTTTGGCGGTAAAAAAGCTTGGAACTCAAAGGTCACCCTATATTTTGAAAAAAGAGTGAAAATGACAGTGTGTACGAAATTCTTAACAATTATTTTAAAATATCAGTAATTGTAGTTATCCACGTTTGTTTTATTTTCGAACAGATATTGGAACATGATCTATCGCTTAAAACCCTAAAAACTAAATTTATCATTAAGATGTACTTGATAAAAACGGCGAATGTCTTAAAAGTGCACAGGTATGCAAGAGCACAAAGACAGATTTATATGTAATTTTCTTAAACATTAGTGGTTATGTTGTTCAAAATCGTATTTGGAGAGGCAGTTTAATTTCTGGATGAGTCTAGAGAGCACTTTTTTGGCCAAAAAATCAAAAGGTTTATTGGAGGAAAGACCAAGAATCAGGAATCCACTACATTGAATTTCTTCAAGACAGCGTCCAAACCCGCATGCCCTGAAGAGTAAAGGGGTTTTCGGGATAAACAGAAAGTTAATGTTTTTTCACATTAACAATATTTGCAAGATCTTTGACCTCTTGACTTGTTTCAATTTCCAAACTTGGAAAAATACCTTTTAGAAGGAAGAAACAAGTCCGGGAAATCATTGGATCTGCCATTTTCCAGTGTACTGAAGGACATACCCAAATATGAGTTCTACAAACGATCAGAAATTGTAAAAAAAAAGTTACGGACATGTATTTCACTTAAAAAAGATTAAATAATAAAATCATGAAGAATAAATAATTGAAAAGCGTCTTTTACTTCTTTCTGAGCACCGGGGACATTATTTATTGAACAGCCCTCGTATGTACTAAATAATAGTGAAAATTTCAGAACGCAGTGATGTTTAATTTTTACACTAGACAACTTGTCCACGATTTTACGGGACAACCCTCGTAAAAGTACATGTAATACTTATAATAAATTTGACAAATTTCCCTTTAGCATTATAAGGACATGGGTTTATCCCTAGTGATGAAATCCTTTTTATTTTTGCTCTTGCACTATTCTCTTCTAAGGTCATGTGCACTAGTAAAAGGGATTTGATAATTATTTTTTTTTTGGGGGGGGGTAAATAAGGGAAATAGACTTCTTAATTAATGAAACTTACAGATCATTGATCAATTGAAGCAAACATATCTTTGCTATACTGCTAAGACCAGCTGCTCACTGAATTATTTTGCTTATATCTATGTGTTAGTATTTATAGTTTGTAGGTGTTCTGTGAGACCCATAAATAGTAAGTAAATCATCTAATATTAATTATAAATTACTCCAATACTCTACTTCTGACGATGTTTACCTAAATAAGATGATTTTCTTGCCAATTAACAAAACATATTAAAAAAAAAATATACAGGCTTAACACTAATGTCTTGTCTTTAATCCATTATTTCCATGTAGGCCTATTTGAATTTTACATATAAATATTAGTAGATTGCAATACCTTGATAGTTTACATAAAATTATTCATTGTTTAATTGGCTTTTCCATGTTCTGATTAGTATATTTTATTGGGAAGAGCTTGAAAAATTCAAGGAATATTTACATAAGATGAGAATATAAAACACTTGTGTTAATAATATTACTGAAAGTTTAAACACAAAAATTCAAAACTTTTTATCACAAGACAATCAGCACGTGAGTCTTAGGTTGAAAAATATCGAGTTCTTTGGGATAAGAATGTATTAGAAAGGATCTTCAGTAGAAGGGAATGCTGCATCTAAGGCCATCATGACGGTTGAATATACTAGTATCAGGTTTGGGATTATCTGTTCGGTAAGATTAATGATTTTTAAGATATAGTGTAGTTCATGTTAAGTACATATAAATATAAATTGATTGTACAAGTGGTATGGGTATTTTGAAGTTAAGATTTTCGAGTTATATGTTGTTCATAGACTACCTTCGGGATTTTTCTACAAAGTATTACTTCATGCTATAAGCCTGAAATTAATTATCAGAAAAAAAACTGTTAGATACATTTTTCGAGTGGTAAAAAAACAATTTCCTGCGCTTGCGCGGGTTTAACTGAATGGGCTTATAAACAGAAGGCAGTAGTCATTAGAATATCAAAACGTATTCTTCTCTACTCTATGTAACCCTTAAAACTCAGCATGAATAGGAACATGTTATGTTTATTGTTGTTTTCTCTCATTTTTATCCAAATAAATGGGATTTCTATTTTAACAGGCGAAAACAACAAACAAGGAGATCAAATGGACGGAAATGTAGTCCCGACAAAACGCGCAGATATTCTTCAGCAACTTTTAAACCAGGAAACGATCATCAGAATGTCTTTAGAAAAAAGTGTACGTGACCTCATAAAAGAAGTTGCTAATATGAAGACAAAATTTACAATGTTAGAAACATCTACGAGAGAGTTAAATGGGAACGTAAATCGTTCATTGGAAATAATGGAAAACGAACTGATTTCCCGACACAAACAACTTTCAGAAAACGTTTCCAACCTCGAGATGATTCACCGTGACAAGCAAGGTAAAAATCTTCTTTGTAATTTTATTATTTATCTTAAGGTGTTCTTGAAGCGAGACTAGAAACATTTTAAACTGTGGTAAACGTAATGATTAAGTGCTTTCTTCTCAGGGGTGACCTTTTTTTATAGTCTGATGTATCTTTATATGCACATTTTATGTCTAAAGGGATCTTTGAACGTGAAGTGTTTTTGAAATAATACCTATTTTAAGTAACATTACTAACAACTGATTTTCGACTGTTTGTTTCCGTTCATAAGTCCAATTCGAGAGACATTCACTCATTTAGAAACGCCTTCTTATAAAGGTGAAAGGTTCAATTTTAAGCTTACATTGGCATGTTTTTAAAATATGTAAATCTTAAAATGCCGACAGAAAAAAAAAAACAATGTAAATGCGATATTTGTAGAAAGTACCAGCATTTATCGACGTACATGTACGTATATTATAATGTATCAGCTTAAAATCATTCGTTTTCTCAGAATTAACTAAAACATTTTTTTTTTAGAGTTTTGGTGCATATAATTACGGAAGCCCATTTACGACCTATCGAAAAATATTTTTGAATCCGATATAACGAACTATAGAATTTGTTGTAACGAATTAAACTCGTTATTACAATTTCTTTAATTTGAATTCGTTATAATGAATTTAATCTGTTATAACAAATTTGTTGATTTCGTTATAACGAATTCAAAAATTTGTTAATACGAATTAAACTCGTTTTAACAGATTCTAAAACTTGTTATAAGGAATTGAATTCAATTAAACGAATTCCATCATTTGTTATAACGAATTAAATTCGTTAAAACGAATTTGACAAATCGTAATACCGAATTCATAATATATATATTTTTCTATAGACCTTGATTATTGAATTCGATCAAACGAATCTAATTCGTTATAACAAAACTTTGGAATTTGTTTTAACGAATTTAATTTGTTATAACAAACTTAAGAATTTGTTTGAACGAATTTAATTCATTATTATAATAACAAATTAAAGGATTCGTTATAATCCGTTATAATATAATTAAAATCGTTATAGCAAATTCATAGAAATTGTTATAACAATCTAAAAATTTGTTATAACAAATTCGACAATTCGTTATATTCAATATTCAATAATATTTTTCGAAAAGTCCCAAATGGGCTTCTACGGAAGCCCATTTAGGACCTATCAGAAAATATTTCTGAATTCGTTATAACGATTTTTAGAATTCGTTATAACGAATTTAATTTGTTATAACAGATTTAATGAATTTGTTATAACCAAAATCTTATTTGTTATTACAGATTCATTGAATTCGTTATAACGAATTTAGTCTGTTATTATAGATTCATCTAATTCGTTCTAACGAATTAAATCTGTTACAGATTTGTTTAATTCGTTATAACCAATTTAATTTCTTATTACAGATTTATTGAATTCGTTATAGCGAATTTAATCTGTTATTACAGATTTGTTGAATTCGTTATAACCAAAAATCTTGAATTGGTTATAACGAATTCAATAAATCTGTTATTACAGATTAAATTCGTTATAACAAATTCAACAAATCTGTAATAACAAATTAAATTGGTTATAACGAATTAAACAAATCTGTAATTACAGATTAAATTCGTTATAACGAATTCAATGAATCTGTAATAACAAATTAAAATCGTTAGAACGAATTCAATGAATCTGTTTTAACAAATTAAATTCGTTAAAACGAATTCTAAAAATCGTTATAACGAATTCAAAAATATTTTTGATAGGTCCTAAATGGGCTTCCGTGGCTTCCGTATATAACTCATGTACTTATTGTGTCAAAGTCTTTCGATTGTGTTCGGGCGACACAGCTTCAATAACTAAAAGAACCATTTTTCCGCTTTCGTTTCATATTCGGATCTTCTAAGAGATTTCAAAATCGGTATTTCCTTGTTTTATATTAGTAAAAATGTTTATTTTAAGATAATAAAAAAAGGACATAAGACTTTATTGCGATTGGAGAACAAGTTTAAGCAATTCGAAAAAAATATTGCTCTGTTGAACCAGCAAACACTCGTCGCAATTACATGTAGGTCTTAATACATTGTTATAGTAAAGAGCAGAAAAACATATAATAACTTCTTATTTCTCCCAAAGTCAAAACTAAATGCTCCTTCAGAAAAGTCCGCATACAATATTTTTCGCCTCTTAAACGGTTCATTAATAAATTATATTCTTATTTCTGATGGCATTTTGTTATTTAAAGAATCAGTAGAGTAAGGCTCCATTAATAACTTACTGATATGAAAAGTGTATGTTTTACATCATTGAAAGCGGGGGAATGTATTACATAAATGTTTATACATGTATATATTTGTGCAACATTGGGTTGGATTCGACTTTTAGAAAAATGGCAGATGCGTTGGTATGGTTCGGCTGTAAGTCTGGATCAGAGCGTACGAAAGTGGATTTGCCAGAACCAGTTGGTCGTCTTTCTCCGGTTTCCAGTTGAAGTAACATTTCTATTATAAAGGACATTAAAAGATAATGGATCTCCGTACAAAAAAGTACATGTATTTTTAGAAATGAATTATTTAAAGATTTAATGACTACTCTATAAGACAGTTCAGGTCATCAACGAAAGATAAAAACGTGGGATAATTTGAGGAAACGGAAAAAAACAAGTTTAGCATAAACTATTACATTTTCTTTCTGTCGTTATTAGCTTTCATGTTTGCAATGTTTGCGAGGTGGTACGTAAATCTAAGAAGTCATTTGCAAATAAAAATATGTTATTGTGGCTACATGTACTTGAAAGAGATCTAGATTGACATGCGTACACGTATGTATTTGACTTTCCATTTGGCAAAATTTACATTTAGTCGAGCATGAATTTCATCAACTTTCATTTCATTAGTGTTTTTGATACAGTCTGATTTACTTGAAGAAATAAAAAATATAATCATTGATTTCAATTTTTAAATATGGAATAAATTTTCGCAAAACTTTGACAACATTAAATAAATGAGCCTGCTGTTAAAATTATGTTTTTATTATGCCGAAGATATTGAATTACAAAAAAAAAAAATAAGAATGGAAACTGAAATTCACATATATTTAACGTATTTTTAAAAGATGTAAAATTTAAAAATCCGCTACAGATAGTAGAAAAGATGATTAACTATGACTTAACCCCGAAAAAAAAAACAATTTTATACATGAGTTCATGTTCATCTAAATGAAAGTTATATTTGTTAAACTATATCGGGAATGGACTTCTATCTCTTTTCATGGTAGGGGGAGGGGTTATTGTATCAAAACAATAAATAATTACATATATTAAAAAATGTTCGTAATGTTTAGAAACTGAATTCGAGTTTTTAACGACATTACATTTTCAATGAGTAACGCTAACGTTGTTTTGAGGTGTCTTAATTATTCAATTGCTCATGAAATACTGGAAAATGAGATAAAGTATATATTTAAAAGTTATGCATATTTGCTTTCAGAAAGTACCAGGCTATATAAGGGCTAATTTTCTCGTATACAGCAGTCATGAATTAATATTATTTAGTAGTAATATTATTTTTAAAAAAAGAGTTGGGTCTATTTTGTTTTATTTAAACATTTTCCTTGCAATTGCTAGTTATAGGATTAATGTTTGCTCACTTTACTGTACTTAGATTAAAATTATTGGAATAAATATGACTATTTTTAAGCATTTTCCTTACATTCAATTACTTTGGTTAAGCAGGTGCTTTTTCATTATCAATTTCACGCTATTTTTCCTGACGCAACTATTTTACGTCTTAGTTGACTTCACAGTACGGCATCCGTGACGTTTTAGTAGTTACGTTATTCGGCGTCGAAAGGGTTAAGAGAAAACACACAAACACAACTTTCAACGATTTATCACAGAAAAGATTAGAAAAAGTAAAATTAAGTTTATCAATATGTAAATAAAAGAAAATAATAATTCATGGTTGCAAATAGTTTTTAACTATTCCAGTTAATGTCGATTTTAAAAAAATATGGTATAGATAATGAGAGTTGCAGCATTTATGATTAGATTAAATTGGTTCAGAATCTTTAAAATATTTTTTAAAAATTATATTAAATATCAAGCTCATAAGCTTCCAATAGATAACTTGGTTATTTGACCTTTTTTTCTCTTAATATGAACTTTTGTTTTCTCCCCAACCATACCCCAAAAATAAATTCTTTGTGCATGTGAAATGGTATTACTAGTTACATAGTCTTTTAGTGACAGGGTATGGGATGATACCTGGTTAGTAAATTTCATACCTGGCGAGGCGGAGCCGAGTAAGGTATGAAATTTTCTAACCAGGTATCATCCCATAAGGAATTTACCCCACCGATGAAACATTTACGTTTTATCTGTAGTTTATAATTCTTATCGTATCTTCAACAATTAATTTTAAGTCATACTTCACCAAACTATATCATTTTGCCGTGCAGTTACAGTGAAACGGTCTATTAGGTTACTTTTATTAGATAAATGCAAGGGGTAGTTGCAGGATAAATAAAAATAGCGATTTTCTGTGCGTTTTCTATGTAAAACTTCAAATTAACTATGCTTCTAAATTAAGATGTTATTGAACATATACATTGTATATGTTTTTGTTATAAAATAAGTTACATGACAAAGATGATGATAGATAATATAAGGATAGCCTATAAAAGCAAGGTGTTACCGGTCAGCAGGGGTTGTTTACTCTTTGTAGGTACCTTATTCCACATACATGTACTTGTATTAGTTATATATTTTAAGTACGACTCCGTGTAAAAATCATGCAGATAACACAGAAAAGGCGCTAAATCGAAATTCAATAAAACTGGGTTTCATATATTCATTTGGGTCTAAAATGAATATAAACAGTTGATTTTGTTATAATTCTTCTTTTTTCATATATCCAGGGATAAAGTACGTGAAGTGTAATTTTGTATAGATAGTATGCAAATTATCAATTTTTTTGGGAGAATCTTAGCATACTCTACCAACATGCAAATTTTGAAAAATTCTGAAACCCCCCATGTACATGTATCACCCTCTGCATGTTTTTTACATTGAACCGTACTTAAGGACCCTCGGTACGCAAGTACAAACTTTTTTTGGACATTAAGAAAAACATATTGTATATAGAGAGTTAATTTTGAGCTTATTAATTTAATTTTCACTGCATGCTGCGTGGCATTTACCCCCTAGAAAAATGTTCAAAGACAACACAGTACCAGTGTATAGAAGTCACTGTTAATTACTTCAATAGAGAAAATACATGTAAATAACATGTTCAATTATTTTATCTTGGCCTTTAAAAATGTTAAGAATACAAATAATTATTACAAATTGAGAAATATAATGTAAATTTCATTTTTTTAGAATTTAGAACTAAGGGATCACTCTAACTGCAGAAAAATACCTTAGAATCAGAACTCTTTAGTGTGCAGTGTAGAGAGGATTCTTAATTATAAGATCCTTCAATAATCCTAATTCATCTTTTTTATTTCATAGTTAACCTCTTGGAATCTGCAGTTATTGTATCTCCAATATTGCCGGTATGTTTGTTACGTCTTACTTTACATTACACTGTTTATGTTTAGCGGAGAAACATTGCAAGGCTCCTAAATCTGAGTGTTGAAAGAAAGACAACAGGAAACAAATTGTTTTAAATATTTAATTAGATTTTATTCAATTAAATGAACACAAAACTCCTCTTTGCTTTGGTTCTGCAGTCATCAGCTGAAATTCATTTCATAATGCCATTATTAAATGTCTTTGGAGTAATAAATTTGAAAGCTGTAGAATTCTATATTAAAGATTATGACAATTATCATTTGTCTACAACCACGATAAATCAGGAAACCTTTTTGTTTGTTTGTTGTTGTTGTTGAACGTCCTTCTGAATCGAGAACGTTTAACTCATCTCGATTAGGCAGAGGGCAGCAAATACACATGTACCTGTACTTATATTAATTAGCACTTAAGACGATTGAGCATTAAGGATCTTTTTGTGCAACCATCTACTGAAACTGGGACCTTAGTAAATTCATTCTCATCCGAAGGGCCAATCCCCACGCCCCGCAGTGGATTTGAAACTGCGACGTTAGAATCAGCTCCCTCCTCCGTGACTCCGTGACTAAAGAGCAGCTCTCGCTCATGTGCTACGACGGAAACTACCCGCAAAACAAGGGATTTTTTTTCAAGTTCATAGATTGTTTTGGAGTCAGTACAGTTGAAGCTCACATAATCAGTCTCGAAGTCTAAGTGTTAAAATGATATTGATACTTAGTGCGCAGAACATTTGAACAATATTAGTGATCACGTACTCAGTACATGTATCTGAGGATGCTTTCATATAAATATGATCAATTATGGCTTTGCAATTTCTGAAGAAGAATTTTAAAGAATTTTCCTACATTTTTCTATTTAAAACTTGGATCGGCCATTTTGGCCCCGCCCAACCCGGGGGTCATGATTTGAACAAACTTGAATCTACGCTATTTTAGGATGCTTCCATGTAAATGTGTGCAATTATGGCTCTGCTATTCTTGAGACGAAGATTTTTAAAGACTTTTCCGATATATATTTCTCCTTCTCTGTAAGTTCATTTTCCCTCTTGTGGGATATTTATTGGTCCCACCTTCTGCTGCATTTTGAAAATATTAAATATGTAATCTCATTTGGCGTTTGTAATAAATGCTCTATACACACACACACACACACACACACACACACCTCTTTATTATTTAACATGCTGCAGAACAGAGCTGCAAATGTGCTTCAGGTTCATATGAAGCAAATTGTTCATCAGTTTCAGTATTTAAGAGCACATAAGTGTATTTATGTATATAAAGGAATTTATGTGATCTAAATGCGTAAAAACTGTGTATTTTTATTAATCACTATTTTGTGTGAATGCATGGGTCCCGAAGGAATTTTCCGGGTTTTATATTAAGAGCCGTCTAGTTACGGCTATTAGCCTAATCCTCATCAAAATAACTTTTGGCTCCGAAAATGTGGTTTACAAATATTACCCATCTCCACCCCCTTAATCCTCCATACCTATTGTTATATATACAACATGTAACAAAGTTTCTTTTGTATAAGGTTCCTATTGTTATTGTTGTAGAAAATATACATGTATGTACTAGTTTTCTTTTGTATAAGGTGTGAGATATTTTTGGGCTCTACCCTCTGCTGCTTTCTGAAATTGTAAAATATGTAATCTCATTTGGCATTTGTAATAAATGCTCTATACACACACACCCTCTCTATTATTTAACATACTTCATAACAGAGCTGCAAATGTGCTTCAGGTGTTTACGAGCACATAAGTGTCTTTATGTATATAAGAGCAATTGTGGCTGTGCTATTCTTGAGAAGAAGATTTTTTAAAGAATTTTCCGATATCTTTCTTTGTAATATTTGGATCGGTTATTTTGGCCCCGCATAACCCCCAGGGATCATGATTTTAACAAATCTAAAATCTACAATACCTCAGGATATTTCGTTAAAAGTTTAATCTTTCCTTGCACAGTGGTTCTTTAGAAGAAGATTTTTAAAACATGCAACCAAATTTTCATTCATTCCCAATTATCTCCCCTTGAATGATGGCGTAGCCCTTGATTTGAACAAACTTGAATCCCCTTCACCCAAGGATATTTTGTGACAAGTTTGGTTGAAATTGGCCAAGCAGTTCTTGAGAAGATGTGTAAAATTTACATACAGACGAACAGACAGACAGACGGACGCCGGACAAAATGTGATCAGAAAAGCTCACATGAGCCTTCAGCTTAGGTGAGCTAAGAAAGAAATGACAGTAAAGCCCCTTACATATATTGATTAACAATCTGTTGTTGAATACTATAATTCTTCCTTCTCTCTTGCATTTCCCATTAATTTTTTTTACACTTAAGGTGTATAATAAATGACAGGATGAGAAAAATTCAAGGAGATTGATTGTTTATTGTTCAACAGTCATCCTGAGAATTTTTCACTCATATGGTATTGCCATCGCTTGCCGGTGGAGAGCTGCAAATGTTGTCCTATAAACGGCACTAACGGCCATTGAGCAGAGTGGGATCTTTTTCGTACCATTACCTTCTGTGACACGGGTCCTCGGTTTATAGGGTTTCATCCGAAGAACTAGTTTCCGTGTACAACGGAAGAATCAACTCCCTACAATTACAGCGCGATTCTAGATCAGACATTCTAACCACTCCGTCACCTGAGTGACAAACCAAACGATAGTGAATATCTGATTAACGTCTTCTTGAAACTCATAGTCCATATCAAACTTTAAACAGGAAGAATGTTGTTTTGATCCACAAAAGCAAGATAATTTAACAAGAATCGAAGTGTTTAAGAAATAAAACGGTCTCCTCTAGACCTTTTTTTATATCTGCCACCATTGACGCATAACAAAAACGCATTAAAGATACATATGTATTGGCATTAGGGAGTTAAAAACATTCGGGGGGATCTCAACGAATTTCCCTTGCATTCAAAGTTGGATATATATGACAAACTTTATTCTCTGGCTATATACATGTGTAAGGGTTTATTTTCTGTTGGGTGCTTTTCTACTCTATATATTGATATATACCGTCCTGAAATTTACCACATTACATGTATTTAAATGTAACAAACCAAGAATGGTTTGTTAGTAAAAAGTGTAATACATATATCAATGTGCGGAAAATATTCGGGAAAAAAAAGAATGTATCATTCTCGGAATTTTTTTGACCTTATTACACTGTAACACTGTATGTTTCAAGACATATTTTTAAAAGAGATTTTACTTTTTTCAGATAAGTTCTCTATAAATGATTTTTTGTTGTTAGATTTTATTACAGTCCGTAAGTTTTATTAAATGAGTCAGATAATTGACTTACATTTCGTTTTCAGGTCATACTTATATGTTTCAGAGTCAATTATTTTTCCTCTTAATTCAGTGACCAAAAATTTTGATATCATATTTTTTTTTTCAAAACATCTTGCTATTTCTTCCTTTGATAATTTGACGTCTCCATTTGAGTGAAAAATTCTCCAGAGGGACGTTAAACAATATACAATCAATCAATCCTTTGATAATTTGATATCTAACATGAATGGCAAATTTTAATATATCTTGTAATGTTTTATATTTATTACTGTTATAGTATAGTTACTAAATTAATGTAATTTCAGGTGTTTCTATATTATTTTATTTTATTATACATGTATTTACATAATAAGAAAAAACAAAAGACTAGCATTATGATAATAAATAAAAAAATAATTTAAAAAAATATGTATTAAGGACAAATAAACAAACGGCCCCGGTTGCATCACATGTTGGATCATTTGCCAGAATTGTGTAATCACCCTCCTCGATTTAGCCCTGCTCATTGAATTAACACAGTTTTTTATCTTTTCCCTGTAAAATCAGCATCAAATCATTTAAAAGTAAGCAGGCAGATTTCCATTAGTACATGTATATAAATATCAAAACTTACTGTCGAGTTCTTTAAGCTTATACATTTTTTTAATTTATAAATTCAACTAAATTCTACTTGAGGAAATAATGCTTAACTTCAAATAAAACATTTATCAAAAAAAATTACAAGGAAGTTAATGAATGAAATTTAAATTATTTTGTGTCATTTCCATTTAGTTATGTGATGAAAACATGAATTTATAGATTTACTTGAAATATCTGTTCTCCTAAAAAAATATTGCTTAAATATTTGAAGGAAACAAGATTCATTATATATATGATATGAATCTTGTACTGACATTTTTAATTGAACAAAATAATTCTTACTATCTCTTTCATCTTTCGACTAATTAAAAGACAAATTTATATAAGGTACAAACACAGAAAAACAGAATGTTTAATTAATACAGTAGGTCAATAATCTTCTAAGGAAACTTTTAATAAAAAAAAACAGTCAGCGTTAAGAAAATTCACGACGAATCAGACCGATTTTTTAAGGTCAAAACGTGAATACACTTAACAACTTTAATTTATTCTGAAATGAAATATGGCAATAAAATGTATTTTCAACATTTGATTTGTAAATCAAGTGGATATTTTTTTTTAAGTGAATAACATTTAGATGTTTAACATTTCATATGATTTAAATAGAAATAGAAATTTAATCAAAATATGCAACGATTTAGAATTAATTTTAAAAAGTCACCATAAATGAAATTAAAATCTAATTTTCTTTCAATCACATTCGTTTGCAATTATTCCTCATAATTAAAGAAATGCATTGTATTCATCTAATGTGTCATTAAATCCAAAAATAACACCAGGTAGTTTGAAACAAACTTTATGATACCATGTCCTTTTGAAAGTCATATTATTTCCTTTATCATCCCTATTCAATTATTCAGGTGTGCTTATATTCAAACAAAGGAACTCGATGCTCTTTTTAACCTATTATGGTACCGGTGTGTTCTATTCTTCTTAATGGGATTTTACTCTGAATCTTTATTTATGATAATTGGTAATTATTTTTGTGTCTTAGTTTATTTACGAAATGAAAATTTTACAGGATATACAAATCATATAAAATATCGTCAAAGTTTGTGATGATTAAAACCTTGAAGTTACTGTGACAAAGAACGAAGATGGACATTTTAAAAATTGTCAAACTGCTATTTACGGTAAACAAAAAGTTATTATTTCAGTAAAATTTTGTTGTATTGAAACCTTATGAAAACATCAACACAATTGACATCTTAATGGTATTCTCTTACTCTTTTATTTAGTATATTAGAACATATTATCTACGAAAAACCTTCTTTTTTAACACTAAACAAATGGATAAAAAACACTTGGTTAACAAACATCTTTCTTTCATATTCAGTTTATCGTTTTTATCGACGGTTTAGCATGCTTAAACATTGAATGTAAAGGTCAGCCAACAGTTTCCTTTTCCAAAAGCGAACAAGATATGATATTAGAAAATACTTGCACAGCACAACGAGGAAACTACACTGAGAAAAGGAACTGTGAATACTTCCGGACTGACCCAACCTCTAGAAATTTCATGCCCGCCAACGAGGCAGCAAGATGTCCTTGGATTTTCGAGATGAATATTGACAATAATAGGATACCAAACCTTTTATTGGAAGCTAGATGTGCATGCAGATGTGGTATTGATGGCACAGATTGTCTGCACTATAGATGTGTACCTGTGTATACTTATGTTGAAGTTTTAAACAGGCTGAATTGTACAGAATTTACCAGCAGGATGTTACCCTTGGCTGTTGGATGCACACAAGTTAGGCTCGTTCGTAGGATGAGACCCTTTGCAATGTCTGAATAAACTCTTTAAAGTATTGTTGTAATTTGGAATGATATTTTGTGATTTACATATACTCTAATTTCTTTGTTTATTAATTTCATGTAAAGGGAAAGTTAAAGTTCATATTGAATGTGGAAACATGCAGTTAATATCGTATTTTTATTATTTTTTTGCATTAAATGTATGTATTACATGTATACATAATCATTTACTTATTGGTACCATATGATTGTTGAAATAAACATGAATGCAATGTATAAATTAAGTAAGATCCATTATCCAGTTCGCTGAAATGTTCTGATTTTGAAGATAATTTTTGCTATTAGATTTCTAGCCAATTGGCAAACCCCACCTTTAGATTGGAAATGTTATTTGTGTTTCTAATTAAAAGACTACAAAAGCCCATTTAGGACCTACAATTTTTTTTTTAGAATTCGTTATAAAGAATTTAAATATCTTATAACAGATTTTTAGAATTCGTTAAAACGAATTTAATTTGTTATAACAGATTCATTGAATTCGTTTAAGCGAATTTAATTTGTTATTACAGATTTGTTGAACTCGTTATAACCTATTCAAGAATTTGGTTACAACGAATTCAACAAATCTGTAATAACAGATTAAATTCGTTATAACGAATTCAATAAATCTGTAATAACAAATCAAATTTGTTCGACCAAGTGCTGCACAGAATGAAACGTGTACTCCTTGTTGTTTGATATCAGAAATATAATAGGAATACATACAAAATTATACGTCAATAACTAGGACGCCCCAGTTGAGAGATCTGGTTTTTATTTCATTCTGAATTGATAAACCTTGATATGACAGATAAAAGTTCATCGCATTGTGAGATAGAAAAATAAAATAAACACTCAATAATTAATGGAAAGTTTCACTCAATAAGCATTGCTGAATGCTTAAATCTGATGTAATAGAATTGCTCTTCGGTTAAATGTATCATATAAGTGAGAAGTGCTTGAAGATAATTCAGGGGAATTGAATATTCTTTTCTGTTTACTTTGATACATGTACATGTAAGATATGCTGAAAGAATTTTCTTTAAATATTTTTACATTTCTTTTTTTATATGTATTTAGTGAATAGCAAGAAATTTAAGATGGAGAAAAATTTTCTTAGGTAATTTTTTTTAATAATTATTATATTAATGAATATTACAATATCATCAGGTACTAACATTTTTAACGAGTCTTTCATAACATCAAACGAAATTGAAAATTATCAGCTTTCAGTACATACAATATTATGCACATTTAAAAGACAAACATCAACAAGTGATATAAATAGTGGTAGCATTTTGTGCAATCACTAGACAGTACAGCTGAAGGCTATTTATTTGATGAGAACTCACACATAGGAGGTTAAATTTGATTTATTAGGAACAAATGTGTCATTTAAATCTTTTTTTTAAAAATTGATTTCTTTACACATAGTTAGACGCAGAGTTTTTCCCTTTGTCTTCAAGTTATAATGAAAGTGGTGGATACTCATAAAAAATCTGACAGTTTTAGCATCATAAGAACATGGGTTAATCACCTGTGATTGATGCACCCAATCATTTTCATTTTTCTCATGAACTTTTCACTTCTAAGGTCAAGTGCTCTAATTACAAGGATTTGACAGTTATTATATTTTTTTGGGGGGAGGGGGGATATATAAGGGAGATAGACCTGTTAATTAAGGAAAACTTACAGATCATTGATCAATTTGTGCAAGAACCCATGTTAATGATCATATCTTTACTATACTGCTACGAACAGCAGCTTACTGAATTGTTTCTTTCTTTCATTCTCGGCTTAATTCTTATAGTTTGTAGGTGTTTTTGTGACCAAGAAATAGCAACTAAATCATGTAATATTAGTTATCAATTACTCAAATTCAATACTTCTGACGAATTTTACCTAAAAAAGATGATTTACTTACAAAATATATTAGAAAAAATATGCAGGCATGACGCTTTTTTTGCACGTATTTGAATTTTAAATTAATCGGCGTAGTGTATGCTATCAGTTAAAAAAAATTGCATTACCTTGATAAATGTAATCTTTACTTAAATTAATTCATTGTTAAATAAGCTTTATCACCGTTTTGATAAGTAATTAATTTTATTGGTAAGTTCAAGAAATATTTACATCAGATGAGAATATAAATCACTTGGGTTTTATAATATTACTGAAAGTCTGGTCTCAAAAATTCATAACTTTTTATCGTAAGACAATCAGTCTAAGGTTGAAAAATATCGAGTTCTTTGTGATAAGAATGTATTGGAAAGGATCTTCAGTAGAAGGGAATGCTGCATCTAAGGCCATTAAACGGTTGAATATACTATTATCAGGTTTGGGATTATCTGTTCGGTAAGATTAATGATTTTAAGATATAGTGTAGTTCATGTTAATTACACATAAATATAAACTGATTGTACAGGTGATATGGGTATTTTGAAATTAAGATTTTCGAGTTATATGTAGTTCTTAGACTACCTTCGGGATTTTTCTATAAAGTAATTCTTCTTGCCATAAGCCTGAAATCAATTATTAGAAGAAACTGTTAGATACATTTTTCGAGTGGTAAAAAATCAAGTTCCTGCGCTTGCGCCTGTAGTCTTATAAAACAGAAGACAGTTATCGTTAGAATACCAAAACGTATTCTTCTCCACTTTCAGTAACCCTTATAACTCAGCATGAAAAGGAACATGTTATGTTTATTGTTGTTTTCTCTCATTTTGATCCAAATAAATGGAATTTCCATTTTAACAGGCGAAAACAACAAACAAGGGGATCAAACGGACGGAAACACAGTTCCGACAAAACGAGCAGATATTCTTCAGCAACTTTTAAACCAGGAAACGATCATCAGAATGTCTTTAGAAAAAAGTGTACGTGACCTCATGAAAGAAGTTGCAAATATGAAGACAAAAATAACAATGTTAGAAACATCTACGAGAGAGTTAAGTAACATTCAAATGGAAAATCAACAACTCGAAAGAAACCATTTAAGTCATTTGAAAGAAAATCTCACTCGAATTGAAGAGAGCTTTCCTGAACTACTTACAGAAAAGTGTGAACAAATGTATGTGAACGTGAATCGTTCATTGGAAATAATGGACAACGAACTGATTTCCCGACACAAACAACTTTTACAAAACGTTTCCAACCTTGAGATGATTCACCGTGGCAAGCAAGGTAAAAATATTCTTCTTAATTTTATTATTAATCTTAAGGTGTTCTTCAAGCGAGTCTTGGAAACATTTTAGACTATGGTAAATACAATGATTAAGGTTTTCTTCTCAACAGGCAATATTCTTGTTAGTCTAAAGTCTTTTAAAGGCATACTTTATGTTAAAAGGAATATTTACACAAGTTAAATATTTACATTTTCAATAAATTTCCCCTATGATTCTTTACAAAATAAAATGCAGTATATTTTCTCATGAACTACATTAGGTATGTATCACGAATAAGCATGAATATCTCCATTGTTACGTCATAATACCGTTCTTGACGTCAAAAAGTCAAAAAATATAGTGCACACTGTTTTGTTTTAAAAATGACAGTTGAACGGCGTAAATTTATGGCAAGTCGTCAGAAAAATAATGTAAATATAAGAAATGAATTTAATTTTTTGAAGATTCATGAGGTATATGAACTACAACGCTTCACGCCGGCATATTTATCATGAAGCGCTAACGCGCTTCATGAAATATGCCGGCGTGAAGCGTCGTAGTTCATAACCTCATGAATCTTCAAAAATTAAATTCATTTCTTAATTAAACAAACCATATTTTATGTAACATTACTAACAAATGATTTCCAAATTATTGTTACTTGTCTTACGTCCCATTCGAGAGACTTCAGAGTTTACTTTTAGTTTAGAAACGCCACCATGTTAAGGTGAAGGTTCAATTTTAAAACTTCCATAACATGTCATTAAAACATGTATATCTTGAAATACCAAAGGAAAAAAAATCAATGTAAAGATGTATATTTATCAGCGTAATAAAATTTGTACTATCAGAATAAACTAAAATATTTTTGGTACATATAATTGATACTAATTGTGTAGAAATCTTTCATTTACGCTCGGGCGCCTAATGTGTGACTTCAATAACAAAAACAGCCATTTCTCTCTTTTTATTTTATATTCAAGACCTTTTTCTGCTTTTTAATCTTGTAAAAAATTATATCTTTAAAAAAAGTAATAATCTAGGGACACACGATCTTATTGCAATTTGAGAACAATTCTAATCAAATTAAGCAAACCTAAAACAAATTTAAAAAACCCTTTTTTGCTCTGTTTAACCAGCAAACAGTCGTTCAATTAAGACATATCACAATGCATTATACTATAATATAGTAAAGAGCAGGAAATATATGATAATAAATTTTTAATTTTTCCAAGTCAGAACGAATCGCTCCTTCAGAATAGCCCTCGTAAAAATCTGTTTTCTCTCTAAAACGGTTCCTGAATAGTTTACATTCATACATCTGATGACATTTTGTTTTTTTTATAGAATGGATGCAAGTAAAGCTCTAATACACTGTAATAATTCACTGAGAAGAAAAGTGCATAATTGACGTCATAGAAAGCGAGGGAATGTTTTATATAATTGTTTATATATTTTTTGGAATGATTTTTTTTTCATTCCACAGTTGTGTTAAGAGTGTTTTGAGGACAAAATATTTTTCTCTCAAAAAATCTTGAAAATATCTACTTAAGTTATTGTGACAAATCGCTGATTTGACGTAGAACGAGATAGGTCCCCTTTAACAGTCACTTTTATATTAAATATTAATTAAATACTAAATTTATAATCATAATAAATGTGTAGTAAACCACAAGCTTTCGACAAATTTAACTTTTGAAACGATTGACACCATAACCCTTATCCCCTCTGTTTTTACTCATTCTTTTTCATCACTTCCATTCTAATAAGAAAGGTTGAAAGACATTAAGGAAGGACTCTTCTCACACAAAACTGTATTTCTTGTATTTAAAAATTATTGAAATTTTTACAAAATCAAGAAGACAATATCACTAAGTAATAGTATCAGTAAAAGTACAGTCAAGGTCACGTCAATGTCATTTCCTTTTTCTTTTTCCTGATGATTAAGAATAAAAAATATTCTGCATACAATCATGCAATACAATTCTCTTTTCTAAGGATTAAATGCTTTTCTCTTTGCTAAAAAAAATATTACCATATAGGGTCTAAAAGATCACATTACCAAATTGACGCAAACAGTTGAACAAAAAAAGGATTCTGAGCAAACCGAATTTTCTCTATTTTCTTATTTTTTAGGATGTATTAGTTATTTTCATATGAGTCCTATATTTAAATTTGAATAATTTTCACATATGGTAAAGAATTCATATAAAGATACAAAACGATTCAAAAAATAAAACGATTCGATCATTTATTAAGAGAGTAAAAACACTTCCTATGAATTTTTGCCTCGTATCTGTACATAGATTCGAAGCTCCTAAAAGTTAATATAATTGTAGTTTGTTTAGAAAAATCATAATTATTTGAAATATCTAAAACTTCAGTCCCTTATCATCAATATAACTAACATTTCAAAGATCCTTGAAGTCTTTGATTGTGTAAGATTTATGACTATATTCATTGTTCTACAACAATTTTGAGAATCAGAGAAGAAGATATTTAGTTTTTTTTTTTTACATACGCAACCATTCCACCAAAAATATAGTTCTTGCTAGATTTTAAACTCAGTCTACCATATCTATGTTTAATTTTTACTATTGTAATGAGAAAAGAAAAATACGGTCTTTTAAATTTCTTACCATACAAATATATAAGAGATATAAGCAAATATATATTGAATATTTCATCTAGTCTGAAACCAGAGAAGAATCCTACTTTAACATAAAAAAGAGGCCCATGGACTGCAACGCTCATCTTCGTAAATATTGTTCTGCTTTTCTTCATCTGCATTTTTCGAAGATTTTTTTTTCAAAAATACACTAAATTTCAGTGATATATTAAACTGCTATTTTTCTCAATTACATGTAACACTTCCTTTGTAAAAACCCCGTGGAGACCCGGGTTAGAATAGGTCCTCAGTACCCTCTGCTTGTCGTAAAAGGCGACTAAATGAGGCGGTCCTTCGGATGAGACCTTATAAACCAAGGTACCGTGTCACAGCAAGTGTGGCACGATAAAGACCCCTCCCTGCTCAAAGGCCCTGAGTGCCGAGCAAAGGCCTAAATTTGCAGCCCTTCACCGGCAATGATGACGTCTCCATATCAGTGAAATATTCTTGAGAGGGACGTTAAACAATATACAATCAATCAATCAATCCTTTGTTAAACTTCAGATGATCATTTGTTGTTGCCTATTCTACTTCCACGGATCAAGATTTGAACACATGTACATGTATATCTACACTACATGAATATATATGCTTCCATATCAATTGACCGTAACTAATTAATTGGCTTTATATTTTCTGTTCTTAGATTTGAACTAAATTACATGTATATTTCAAATGGGGAAACTTTGATCCCCCATTGTGCCCCCAATTTATCATGATTTAAATAAACCTAATAGACAGTAAACGAGTATGCATCCAGTGTATTTAAAATGACTTATTCTGATTATGTGGTTCTTGGGGGGGAAAATATCTTGATATTTTTTCCTAAATGCACTTACGTTTATTCACATGTATAAAAAGCCACCATTTCAGCTACGTGGTCCCAACCAACTTCCAGGGGGTAATGATTTAAACGAACTTGAATCTTTGTAACATGGGGATGCTACATATTATACTAATATGATTAATAATGCATGGATTTGCTGTTCTTGATAGGACACAACATATAAATTGCCAGTTGTATCCCCAATGTTATGATGTCCCCATCTTGCCCCGTGCGACACGATTTGAATCTACGTGCAATACCTGAGGGAAAAAAATATCATAGGTGTTGGAAGCAAATTGAAATATGGGGGGGGGGGTTAAACCAACAGAAAAAGGTAAACCCCAATCTTTAATGCCAATATTATATATATTTCCAAAATGGGGGGGGGGGGGGGGCTAAGCCCCCACTTCCCCTCCACCGATTTCCACGCCTATGAATATAATTAAGGATAATAGACAGTACATGTACTGTATTATAAAGCCCAGAAGTTTATTGAAAATATACGTTTTAAGTACTGTAAAATCATGTTTTCAAGGGGGCAAAATTTCGAGGGTTTAGGAGTTTTGGGGGATTTGATTTCGTGGCTAGAAAATGTTTAGTAGCATAAGGCATATGAAATTCCACATTCTATGGTGTAATGAATTTGTGGGTCTTTAACCTTTTACTTCGAAAACAAGGAAAATTAACCCCCACCGAAATAAATGATTTCACAGTATTATAAACATGTTCATATCAACCAATTAAAAGAGCCAAACCTAAACCCTTTCTTTATATTATTTAATCAGTTAAGTGATAATTTACAATCATTGTAAGACCTTACAAGATGTAAGTGGGTGGTGTAACCGTGTGCCTTTTTTTGTCAAATTTACAGATACATCCGTGAACCGTGCTGTCGCTTTTGATGCTTCCTTAACTGCAAATCGGAATACCTTTACTGGCAGAGTTGTTTTTGGAAAAGTAGCTCTAAATGCTGGGAATGGATATGACGGGTCTACTGGAATATTTACAGCCCCACAGACAGGGATCTATGTGTTTGAATGGACAACAGTTGTCTGGGCTGGAAAAGTGTCTTTTACTTTATTGAATGCTGGCGGACAGAAGAAGAGGAAAAATCATTGCTTTGATAAAAATTCATTGAATAATTTTTGTAGTAGAATGAGCGTTGTCAAGCTAAATGAAGGTGAAAAAGCATGGATAGAGACTTATAGTGGAACAGCTTTAGATCACAGAAGTTCGATTGCTTGCTTTATGTTGTAAAAAAAGAACAAATCACTAGGTTCGTTTGAATCTTGACCCCATTCAATTCAAGGGGATATATACTCATGCAAAAGAGTACGAGAAAAACAAGATGCACATGTATGAGTGTTTTTACATATATGAAGTATAATAAAAATTATGTTCATTGGATTTATTACTACTCAAATCATATTGTATAACCTTGGTTTGGGCATTATTGTCTGCCTTATATATATTTCCATTCTATTTGTTACTCTGTGATAAATCTTTGAAGTTACAAGAGCTGATTTTTGTTCCCAACTTCTACTTGTTATCCGAGGCACTGAGTTGACCATAACACTGTTTTTCTTATGAATATACTTTTTTAAAGCTTCTTTTATTTCATAATTTCAATATTGTAAATATTTGAATCCTCCCAATATATTTCTGGAATGTATGCTTAAAATTGGTTGCTCAAAGAGGAAAATTCATTACTTTGACCTACAAGATGGCGGCCAAGGGGAGTAAGTCTGAGACTAAATACGCCATATGAAAACTTTCTATATAGCGTGGGAAGTTATAAAACCATTCGTTATATTATAATTTTCTATCATTTATTAACAAAGAAATATATGACATGTTTTCTATGAAAAAATTCATCAAATTGTCCATATTTTGAATGTAGGTTTGAACATATTTTATTGTTTTGATGTTATAACAAAAGGATTGGACACAAGTTCTTAAAAACTTAGAACGTCCTTTGAATGTAATGTCAAGGAGATTGATATATTTTTCAGGTAATCCAATTTGAGGTTGGTTATAGGTTATACTATATAAATTATTTTTTAATCCATCGAATGACGTGTTACAATTAAAATTAAATTATACACCTTTTATTAAAAACTCATTTGTAAGTAACTACTCGTTGTTGAATAGTAATTTCAGATACAATTGCGTTCGATTTCACAAGTGGCAGATTCAAAAGCCCAATTACGTTGTTGAAGACTAACGTCACCTTCAATGTTTGTTAAAAACCCTTTCAGTTCTTCTCAAATGAAGTTGCTGACAAGTCTGTGGGAATATTCACAACAAACAGGATAGCAATCTGCTGTTGCTTGTTTAAACCTAGGCAATACAACGACAAGGTATCATGGGACATTTGTGTACCATGAGTAAATTCAAATTGACTGTAAGTATCAATGTGAATATTTCGAGAGCAACTGGTAAACTGTGCTACGAGATGAGTTGAAGGACCTTTCAACAATAATCATAATGTATACTAAGTATTGTCTTATAATTACATGTACTCTTAGTAGTTTTGCAAAGCGGTGACATATATTTCACGGCGGCTGAGTTGTTCTAAACTGGTTAGATATCAATAACAGATAGTAATATTTGTAAATTCCTGTGTGTGTCCCGGTAAGATTCTATTCTAACGTAAAGTTTATCATGTTTTAATTATCTGTCTAAATGTCTGTCTATGTGTCGACTATATCGTGTGTGTCATTGTAATATTTCAAGTTTTTGACATCTTTTTTCATCGTTAATATATATAATTGAACCTGAACCAGATTGTTATTTCTGATGTTCTACCACTGGCTACATGTAGATAAGAAGAAATACATCAAAAACATACAAAACCCTCAATTCAACGTCACCTTAAAATACTATGTTCATATCAAATTAATGAACTATTGACCTGGGGGCCATAAAACTTAGACACGCTCATTTTTGATCTCAGTCTCATCTTTACCAAAGGAATACATAGTGGAAAAGTGAGACTGAGATCATAAGTGAGCTTGTCTAGGTTTTATGGCCCCCAGGCCTGGAGCACTATAATATTTAACAGATAGTTTCATCCCTGTCGTGAGTATCAACGAAGCCCGATCTACTTGATCTGCGCATACGTTTTAACGCAGCGTCGACACAGTCACGTCACAGTATCAATTTCTTGGTACACATTTATTCATTTTATCTTCTTCTATTTCAATTTGTGAGTGAGAAAAAAAACCCACTTCAACCAAAGGTAAACAATTTTAGTCTTTCTTCTCGAACATGTTGAAGTGTTTATACTCACTAATTTTATTGAATATATAGAGAGAAAATATTTAATAATGTAAAAATTTATAAAAAGTAATTTGAAAAAAGTTATAGAATTTAATACAATCGTTTGTTGATGTTATGTAAACCAATTGCGACTTATAAAATATCTAGTTGGATAAAATAAGTCTTATGTTTGTGTTTTAATGTCCCCTTTTTCACTGAAATAATGCTAACTCGGATTTTCTTTTTATTTCTTTAAAAGAAGGATGGCAAATTGCATGATCTATGTGAAAAACAAAACATTTCACATTTTTTTAAATTTGTAAAGTCCCTTGTTTATTGCGGAGTTTTAATATGTAATTGTGTATAAAAGCACGTAAAATGGACCATATTTTGGAAGTGCCCCCATTTGATTAAAATAAAGGCAAAGTAACAAAATTTCATTCTAATTTTTCTTAGCATAATGCATACAGATTTCTTTCCAAGAATTAATTTTTTTTATCATTCTGTTTTCGTAATTTCCAACTAGATAAGGCCTCGTTAAGATAAACTTCAATAAATCAAAGACAAGAAACTCATGTGGTTGCTTACAGGCATATCAAGAGTATAAAAAAACTTTGAAAATCATTTAGTAAATATATTTTTTGTTTTCAAAGGTGTGATTGCATTCAACGCCTAATTGACAGATGGCCAGCATCAACCATCAAGTCAAGCTGTTATCATCTTTAAAAATGTAACATTAAATTCCGAAAACATTTATGATGCAACAACGGGAAAATTTACGGCTCCTGTTGACGGAATATACTCTTTCACTAGGACCATTGCCACAAATGCCGGTAAGCTTCTAAGCACAGAAATTGTGCACACTGATAAAGCTGTCAGTTAAAAAATTACAATCACGTGAATGGCAGAGATGCCTACTCCAATTACGAAACTGGATCAACAACAGCTAACATAGAAATTAAAAAGAATGAAAAAGTCTGGATCAGAGCGATGCAAAACGGATATGCCATACCCAGTTGGTCATCTTTCTCCGGTTTCCAGTTGAAGTAACAATTCTGTTATAAAGGACATTAAAAGATAATTGATCCCCATACAAAATAGTATTTGTTTAGAAATGAATTATCTCTGTAAGACAGTTCAGGTTATCAACGAAAGAAAGATATTTTGAGGGAACGGAGAAAACAAGTTTAGCATACACTATTACATTTTCCTACTGTAGTTATTAGCTTTTATGTGTGTAACAAAAAGAAAATAAAAAGAAATGTGGCTACATGTACATAGAATATGCAAGCCATTGTAAGTTAATTTTTATAGTCTGGCACACAGGCGTCAGACGCAAAACATTTGCAAGGGATCTATATTGACATGCACATGCACATGTACGTATTTGACTTTCCATTTGGCAAAAATATTATTAAGTCAAGCTTGTATATTTTAAAAGAAAACCACACACAACGTTTAACAATATATCACAGAAAAGATTAGAAAAGCAACTTAAGTTTATATAAATAAATGAAAATAATAATGCATGGTTGCAAATATTTTTTTTATTATTCTAGTTAATGTAGATGTAAATAAATTGGTATAGATAATGATAAATGTATAATTTCTGATTAGATTAAATTAATTCTGAATCTTAAAAAATACATATGACTGCCGTCACGAGAAAAGGGCCCTTATCTTTTGACGTCACAATGGTCAGAAAACGACGTCAAAATCGCGATGTTGTAAACACGGAAGTAATTTTCGTTGACTGCATTTTGTAAACAAGAAATAAAATTGAATTTCAAAGCGTAACAAAAATTTGAAACTTGATGCGGACATTTTTTTAAAAGGCATATGAAATATTTATAATTTAGTACGTAAATTTATTCATAATTTTGTCTTTTAAGTATTTAACTTGATGTAGATATACGGGGCATTGGACATGCACGTTGCTAGCTATGGAACAGCGATCAAAACGATGTCTATGCATAACTAAATTAAAGATGCTGCATATTTGTTTTCTGAAATTTACAAATGCTTAATTGAACTTTGAATTCATGTTAAGAAGTCTTAATATTAAAAGTTATATTCCATATACATGTATATTTTTTTTTCAGAGAGAGAGAGATGTATGCATATACATGTATAGTAATTACCGTTCTTATAAGCACTACTTTTTTTCTGAAAAATATATACCATCATTTAAAACGTATTTAGCCATTTTAATCCATAGTTAATCATACTGATGTACTCCGATAGCCAGCCTTCGGTGAACTGTCGATTTTAAAATTTGTGTAAAAGAACGGGTGGGGGAGAAGAAATCCGAATAAAAAGACCGGTAAAGCCCGTGTCACACTGTCACGATTTATAGCTACGATTCATTACGAATTCAAAAATCGTAGCAAATCGGGATTTATCGCAGAAGTACTCGTAGGATATCTTCCTTACTCGTGTTGGATCGCAGCAAATCGCCAAACCTGGCGATTGTTTTGAGCATGTTCAAAACAATCGTGGACACTGTACGATTTTTAATTATTCGTAGACAATCGCACAGCATCCGCACTGCACTCCTACTCATATTCGTAGTAAATCTTCGAAGTTCGTGCGCCATTCGCGGAACTTCGTAGTAGGCGCGACACTACGAGAGTCCTACGAGTTATTTCGAGTGTCCTTCGAGTTTGTGCGAGTGTCTCTCGATTTACTGCGAGTGTCCTACGAGATAGTGCGAGTGTTCTTCGAATTGATAAGAACATAGTACGACTTTCCCGCGAAAATGATACGAAAAAAGACGATTGATGGCAAGTGCTGTACGAACACTGTGCGATTGAACTACGAGTTTATACGATGTAGTCAGACGGTGTCTGATGTTAACACTGTCGAAATCAAAATACTGCCTAAAATAAAAGGAAAGAAGCTTAGAAAAGTGAAATAAATTGAATATACATGTGTACGGTAACAGAAACTATAAACACCGTGTACAATAATCACATGAAGAGATTGAACATTATGAAAAGTTCCGCACTGTAGTTTTTACCATTATCAAATAACATAACTATGATGTTTAATGATATCAGGCAAATCTCCCTTTACTCATAAAGAAGTCGCCATTAGTCGTGGGAATATCGTGAACGTAACGTGGCATATCGTAATCCTTCGTACGAGTATCGTATGTAACCGCGTTTAATCCTTCATAATCGTAGAAATATCGTAACCAGTTCGTAACGCTGTCGCCTCAGTTCGTACTTAAATCGTAGAAACCTCGTACTTTGTCGCACAGACATCGCAGACACACCATTCTAGCAGCAAAATATTCCACATGCTGTAGAAAAATCGTACGACAAACCTGGCGATGAACGGCGATTTTCAACTTTTCTTAATTCGTGGGTAATCGCAGCATAAATCGTGACAGTGTGACACGGCCTTAAAAGTTAAAGCTAAGAAACATAATTTCTCTTTGGTTGAATAAAGATACAGGTAACATGGGAGATCCAAACCTTCTACATCAACAAGGAATATTTTTTTAAAAAGATTAAAAGTAATAGAAAATGCTAAGGGAAAACAATACGGATGGGGATGCCACGAAAATTTTGCTAAAATAAATTTTGTTTCAAAAACCAATTTAAATGATCAAATAAATACATTCAAAGGAATTGTATGGTATAAATTACTATTGTTTAAAATTTCTGAAAATGTTCCGATGAAATGAATAAATGAAATCCCACTGAAACCTATTTTGGAATATGTTAAGTACATTAAATACAGCTTTTGTAGACTTTTCCCAAAATTAAGCATTATACCCAATGTTGTCTTGAAGAAATTAACAATATTACATCGACAGTGATATTATGAATGAGGTCAGATATTTATGAACCAAAAGGGGGGAAACTATTGCTAAGCAAACAGACGTAAGAATTTCTGTTAAACATCAAATACATCACACAAAGAGCAAAAAGTATGTGACAAATTGTTATGGGTGTAATTTCCAATATATATGAAAATGTTTAAAATCTTTAAAAACTTTAATGAGCGTGAAATATATATCACTGACTATTCATGATATGAAATAAATCACATTTTGGTTGAAATATTCAACTCTCATACATGTATCAAAATACCTGGCATATCTCGACATTAATTTCTTAAAGTTCCGAGATTAGACTTTATATCATAATCCTAACATTAATCTACGAAGAGTAATTAATAAACAAACACATTTTTTTTTTCTTTTAAATTAAATATTGGCCATTACAGTCGCACGCAAGTAGCAACGGAGGTTGGGATGTGCATTAAAAGTCCGCCACCCTCCCCCCCCCCCCCCCCCCTTCCACACACACACATACATACTTTTTGTTGCATCATAGTCAAATTCGTGCACCAAAGGGCAAAAGAATAAGGCACTGTATAATGTTTGATTAAGAAAATTTGATACTGAAAGAAGACTGAACCTAACCCCCCCCCCCCCCCCCCCCTTCCCAACGGCGAAATTGGATTCGAGTTTCGACACACCCAACCTTGTTTTGGTTGAGTAGTTTTTTTTTTTTTTAAAGGTAGATACATATTTTTTCCTAACTGAAACCTCCCCCCTCCTCTTTTTCAAACGAGTTGTGTGGGGACAGGCGAAGGTACGAGTCAATTTTTTTTTATTTTGATATGTTTGGTATGTTCGGAAGTAATAACAAGGGAAAATGGCTTGCCTAAATATTTTCAGAGAATGAGTCAAATTAGAGCTGTATACTATTACTTAATGAACAGCATCGCCTCATACAAAAAGCATTAACGAATGTTGGACGTAATAGTTCATTATTGGATAAGACAATCGCATCGAAATGTGAAAAACGTATTTAGGTATCAAATTAATTAGCCATTGTCACGGAGGAAAATGAATAGATGACCGTTCGTGGCCGTTAAAAAATTGCTTTGATTGTCAAGGAAAATTTGGTGGTTGAAAGTGCCCACAACTGAAGAAAATATAGCTACCCCCATCCCCTAACTGAAATGGCTTCCTGCCGTTCTTGGGTAATAATATATAAGTATTCATTTAGTTTCAAATAAATTTTGTCAAAAATAAGAACAGCACAATTCCCATCCATTTAATTAAATTCTAAAAAATATTATCCATAAATCATTATTTTTAGATCATAGTAGCGGTCCTTGTAAGAATATACAAATGTTGTGTTTAAGCGAAACAGGGTACAGGTGCCACAAAATTAAAAAAAAAATAATGTGCAGAAATACTTCTAACCGATTTTATTGTGATTTACTTTAAAAAAAAAATAAGAAGTTAAAAGATGGCTTCAAATTGAGGTATAAATTCAAAGAAAGTTTCAATTTAAGGTACGGTATATAAATCATTCAGATTCATTTGTCCTTTATTAGCCTATTTACTACGTTTCTACTCCATAACTAAGACAGGCGAAGAAAATGAATTGTATAAACACTGGAAACCTAGAGCTTTAAACATTTTAAATAAGCTATTCAAAAAAACTTTAAAAAAAAATTAAAATCCGCTTGCCTGGAAGATTGATTGTATATTGTTTAACGTCCCTCTCGGGAATTTTACACTCATATGGAGACGTTACCACTTGCCGGTGGAGAGCTGCAGATTTTTTCCAATACTCGGCACTTCGGACCATTGAGCAGGGAGGGATCTTTTTCGCGCCAGCACCTACTGCGGCATGGAAACTCGATTTATATGGTCTCATCCGAAGGACCGGTCTCCATGTCCCACAGTGGGATTCGAACCCACGACGTAATCATTGACTCCTTACTTTTATAAAAGGAATAAATTAAACGTTTCTAAAAACAAGTTTACATATCTTGGCGTATCTGAATTTATTATTTATCAACTGAATTCTTCGGTGATACAGAAAATACATGGTGTTTTTTTTATCGTAACAGTTATAGGGAATAAAGTTACGCGCGTGTGTGTTGGTGAGTGGATGCTGTCAAATAAGATTTTTTTAAATATCAGCAGCATTGATGTGCTTTTTGCGAGGGTGCCCCGTTTTGCGCGCGGTGTCCTTCTGCATCGGATTCTCTCTCTATACATATTTCTTTTAAACTTTCAGTGTTACAGGTGCTTTATATAGTTGATAAATTGAATTAGATAATTTTATTTAGGAAGAATAATTTGTATGGATATAAACAAATACTATTTTCATACTGATTATGTTATAGAGCGTTCCTACATTGTAGATTCTGTCTAGACCCCCTTTTTTTTTTACGAAATTACCAGATCTACTCTAAAATTAGCATGAAAATAGTAATAACATACGATATCCCTTAGGAATAGTTAGATACTAGTCGCTTGGAAGAAAAAAAATTAAATACTTTCTCAAGTTGTTTATTCTCAAAACGATTGATGTTATTTAAATAACATGTAATTTCAAGATTTTGTGAAAATTGAATTAGACGCAGGCGACGTCATTACGTTTTCATCGAGTAACGTCAAAGTTATTTTTGGAGCGCCTCACTAAAATGCTCATAAAATAGGAAAAAAGTGAGATATTTTCAAAATTTTTGTATATTTGCATTCAGAAAGAGTCCGGCTATCAAAATTTACCAAAAAGTCAATTTGTGAAAATTTGACCTTAAGGGCCCTTTTCTCGTGACGGCAGTCATATATTAAATATTAAGCTCATGAGCTTCCCATGGATAACCTGATTATTAGACTTTTTCTCTTTGGTTTTGTTGGATCTTTTGGTTTTTCCCCAACCAATCCCCCCAAAATAAATTCTCTGTGCATGCGGAATGTTAAGTATTTAAAAATGGCGATTTTCTGTGCGTTCTCTTTGTAAACCCTCAAATGAACTATGCTACTAAATGAAGATCTAATTGAACATTTACATGTACGTATAAATTATTAAATAAGTTGCATGACGTACAGATGATAGATAGTACCTACGGATAGCCTGTAAAAGCCAGGTGTGACCGGTCAGAGGTGATGCTCACTCTTAGCAGGCACCTGATTCCACTGATTGTATTATTTAGATATTCTAAGATCGTTCTCTAATCTTGATTCACCTTTTTCATTTCATTGTTAACCTTTAGGAATCTGCAGTTATTGTATCTCCGATAGGGCCGATATGTATGATACAACTTAAGGCTGTCTATGTTTAGCGGCGTAAAATTGCGGAACTACCTTATCTGAATCTTGAACGAAAAACGGCAGGATACAAATTGTTTTTAATATTTTATTAGATTTTATTCGAACAAATATACACAAAACTCCTCTTTGGTTATGCAATCATCAGTTGAATTCATTTCACAACGCAATAATTTACTGTGTTTGGAATAAAAAAAATTGAAAGCTTTAGATTTTTATTTTAAATATTATGACAATTATTTTTTTTTACAACAACGATAAATCAGCGAAACCTGTTGTTTGTTTTTTATTGTTATCGTTGAACGTCCTTCTGCATCGAGAACGTTTAACACATCTCATCGAGGTCGAGGGCAGCAAATAAACATCTACCTATACCTGGCACTCAAGGCGATTGAGCATTGATGGATCTTTTTGTGCAACCATCTACTGAGACTGGGACCTCAGTTAATTCAGTCTCATCCGAAGGGCCTGCAACCACGCCCCGAAGTGGATTTGAAACTGCGACGTTAGCATCAGCTCCCTACTCCGTGACGCCGTGATTTATGAGCAGTCTAGCTACTGTTCTACGAGGGAAACTACCTGCAAAACAAGGGATTTTTTTTTCAAGTTCATTGAGTGTCTTTGAGTCAGTACAGTTAAAGCTCACATAATCAGTCTCAAAGTTTAATTGTTAAAATGAAATTGATACTTAGTGCGCAGAAAATTTGATCAAAATTTTTTATTGAACAAAACAATACTTACTATTTCTTTCTTCTTTCGATTAATTAAAAGACAAAACATATAAGGTACAAACACAGAAAAACAGAATGTTTAATAAATACAGTAGGTCAATATCTTCTAAGAAAACTCCTTAAAAACAGTCAGCGTTAAGAAAATTCAATACGAATCTATACGATTTTTTTTAGGTCAAAAAATAAATACACTTAACAACTTGGATTTATTCTGAAATGAGATATGGCAATAAAAATGTATTTTCAACATTTGATTTGTAATTCATGTGATTAATTTTTTTAAAGTGAATTACATTTAGATGTGTATTTAATATAATTTAAACAGAAATAGAAATGTAATTAAAATATGCAACGATTTAGAATTAAGTTAAAAAAGTCACTATAAATGAAATTACAAATGTAATTTTCTTTCAATCAGATCCGTTTGTTCCTCATAATTAAAGAAATGTAATGATATGATGAATAAAAAAAAATGAAATATATGATGCATTGAATTCATCTAATATGTCATTAAATTCCTTTACTAAGAGGAAAATGTCAATACTGTAATCTAACAAATTGTAAAATATTTTCTTATGTACAAAAATTTATCAAATCTTTAAAAGACTAAATTAGGGACACTGTTATATTAAATATTCTATTAAATGCATATTTTTTTTTAAAAAAATATTTGTATTATTTTTAAGCTGGAACAGTATGTAAATAATATGTATACAGTTAGGGGTTGTCATCTTTTTATTGAAATATAATATTGATAAATAATATTTGATTGTGAATCTTTATTTTTAATTATAATTTTATTGATTATCATGTACATGTATTATCCTACTATAGTATCTTGACATATTATACAAGGAGAGGGTGTACATAGGCCTTGCCTGTTGCCCTATCCTTATTGAATTACTTAATAAAATATGTTTAAAGTAAATCCAAAAATAACACCAGGTAGTTTGAAACAAACATAATGATACAATGATATTCACTTCCTTTTGAAATGTCAAATTATTTCCTTTATCATCCCTATTCAATTATTCAGGTGTGCTTATATCTAAACAAAGGAACTCGATGCTCTTTTAGCCCATTATGGTGTATTCTATTCTTCTTAATGGGATTTTACTCTGAAACTTTATCAATGATAATTGGTAATTATTTTTGTGTCTTAATTTATTAAAAGAATGAAAATTTTACCGGATATACAAATCATATAAAATATCGTCAAAGTTGGTGATAATTTAAATCTTGAAGTTACTGTGACATAGAACGAAGATGGACATTTTAAAAAATTTCAAACTGCTATTTGCGGTAAACAAAGTTATTATATCAGTAAAATTTAGTTGTATTGATACCTTTTGAAAACATCAACACAATTGACATTTTATTAATGATATTCTCTTACTCTTTTATTTAGATATATTAGAACATATTATCTAAGTACAATCTTCATTTTTAACATTAAAAAAAATACATAAAAACAGTTGGTTAACAAACATCTTTCTTTCTTATTCAGTTTATCGTTTTCATCGACGGTTTAGAATGTTTAAACATTGAATGCAGAGGTCAGCCAACAGTTTCCTTTTCCAAAAGCGAGCAAGATATAATATTAGAAAATACTTACACGGCCCAAAGAGGAAACTACACAGAAAAAAGGAACTGTGAAGACTTCCGGACTGACCCAACCTCTAGAAATTTCATACCCGCCAACGAAGCAGCAAGATGTCCTTGGATTTTCGAGATTAATATTGACAATAATAGGATACCACGCCTTTTATGGGAAGCTAGATGTGCCTGCAGGTGTGGTATTGATGGCACAGATTGTCTGCACTATAGATGTGTACCTGTGTATACTTATGTTGAAGTTTTAAACAGGCTGAATTGTACAGAATTTTCCAGCAGGATGTTACCCTTGGCTGTTGGATGCACACAAGTTAGGCTCGTTCGTAGGATGAGACCCTTTGAAATGCCTGAATAAATTTTAATGAGTATTGTGGTTGAAAAATATTTTTACAATTGTTCCTATTTTTTTATCTATCAATTATATTTAAATTGAAAATGAAAGTTCACCCGATATGTGAGAACATGAAGTTTATCTAGTCATTATTTTTTGCATTGCATGTACATATATTTATAGCATAATAATGAACAAAATGTTAGCATATGATTGTTGAAATGAATATGAATAAACTGCTAAAATAAAATAAAATCATAGCCAGTTCGTTGTTATGGCATGTTATGATATGGAAGGTAGTTCTTGCTTTTAAAGTTTTCTTGGCGAAAGGCCAACCCCATTTTTGGATTGTTAATTTTGATTTTTTTTAATTAAAAGAAACATTCAAAAGTCAACTTTGTATTTAGTTTTGGTGGGGCCAACAGGCATTATATAGCCGAAAGCAGTTGCCAACATATAACATTAAGTATGTAAAAAAAGCTTTAATACCTTAACCAACGAGATGTCTATCAAATTCTATTTTAATTTTGAAATACATTTTGAGAAAAATATAGAATAAATGCTTATAATGTTTCTTTTCAAAACCTTACCTTAACAGGAAGTGCCATTAAAGAGGAAGTAGCATAACTCCTTAATACCATTATTTTTACTGATTGTTCTATCTACGGTGATTATTTCCTGTGCAAATTACTAACTGTTCTTTTTTAAAAGAATGAAACACACAAAAAAGAGATAATGGACCAATCGTTTTAATAAAAACACAAAAGGTTGTGATGGTATATTCTTTATATATAAGGATGTAGATGGCATCAAAGGACAATAGCAAAATGGGGGAAAAAATATAATGGAATATTTTGGAATTTTTGTTAATTCAATTGTTTTTTATCAAATATGCAAAATAAGCACAAAAACTACTTTTGAAAAGCATAGAAGGGTCAATCTGACAATGATTGATTTATGATTTTTAACAGTGTTACAGAGTATTCTAAAGAATGAAAGCTTCTTGAAATAACAAAGTATTTGCTTCACTTACAATGTACATGATTGATTATCAAACAGAAAGTCTTGAAGAAATTAAATATTATTTCTTACATTTGTCAATGTTTTAGATATACTGTAAATACATTAAATTTGGCGTCTATGATATTTGGGAGTGATGAATTTTTTAGCAGTTCAGTGTAGATACTATCTGAATTTGCTTATATTAATGTATGTAATATAGGTTATTTAACAAGGTACTTGATTAAGCAGATTCTGCTGTCGGCCAAAATTTACTATATAAAAGATATAATTATTGTAATACGCTTACAATATGGTCATCAAGGAATGGCTTATAGGTTTGATAATTTTTTAATTTTTTTATTTTTTTTTGAAGAACATTCTCATTTAATGCATTCAATGACAGATGTTTGGTTAAAAATACTGGAACAGTCGGGTGGGGGGTTATTTCGCACACAGCATATTTGTATATTTTGAAGTTAAGAAAGTTTCCATCGAAATTGTGTTGCAGTAGGTGCTGGTACGAAACAGATCCCTTCCTGCTCAATAGTCCTGAGTATAGGACAAAATTTTCAGCTCTCCAACGGGAAGCTCCATACGAGTGAAAATTCTCGAGAGGGACAGTAATAGAATTAAAAAACACAAGCCCTCCTATGTTAATTCCAATAGTCTTCGCCCATTGACGTCAAACACAAAGATAGACACACGAAATTTATATTTCATATTAGGTCTCATAAGCTCATGACCATTTACAGGGCGAAATTTAATTTTTACTTTCCGATAGAATAACCGAGAAATCATGTCACATGACTTTCAAAAATATATAGAGAAAACAGCAATTGCAGTTTTTTTAAAGGGCTATATGCATCTATTGTATATCAATATATTTTTAATGAAAAACCAAGTCAGAATTGTTTAATTTTTTTTTAGGAAACTTTAATATTTTTTTTAAAAAATCGGGTCTTCAAAGATCGCGGATTGTACACAGACATATCAAACATTTGGTTCAGGGACACACACTTCATTTTTTAAGGCGCAACACACTTCCAAATGCTAGCAATAGTCTTCAAGTATAGATTATGATTTATTTAATTTTTAAAATTTAAAACAATGCACAAAAATGTATGAGATTCATCTAAATAAACAGGTTGTATACACAAACTGCACAGCCGAGTTTGACGCAGTGCTAGATTTATAACAACGTCATGAATAGGAATCTCCATTTTCAGTCAATTACAAGTGTTTTTAAATTCTTGTAGAGTCTCCGAATTTGTACACTCCGTTGAAAAATGGTATATTCCAATCTGAAATTGATACACTAAATATATTTCAATAATTTTGAGTTGTTTTAACAAATATTTTGTCTCTTACGTTGTTTCAACAGTTTTAAAAACTATCGGACGCTGCCCCGTGCAAGATCTTTTTTTTGTGTTTTACAATGTTTAGTATGTGTATACCTGAAGATATCATAAAATGGTCATAGTCTCTTTATTTGTGTTACATAAAATTTTTATTAATTTTTGACTTGTCTTGTATAGAAAATAATCATTTTAATCCGAACACTTTATATCACTTTATGTCATTTTAACCTTGGTTCGTGCGAACTATCCGCGACCTTTAAAGACCATGATTTTTAGAAAAATATCACGTTCCATCAATAGAAATTAAATCATTCTTATTTTTTCTTTTCATAAGAAATATTTTGATATACAAAAGATTTATATAGAACCATTTATTTTAACTAAAACGTCAATGTCCACGAACTTTTTGGACAACCCTCGTATGTAGCAATTGCAGTTTAAAGCAATCAACTTGGATAATAAATTTTGAAAGCGTTGTTCATTACCCAGACATATGCAGCGATCCAAAAAAAATAAGAGATCATTCGCACGACTGATAAGTAATTATTCTAATTTACAGTTTTTCTAAACTTGTTTTCATTCCTCGGTGAATGTATTGATAATAAAGATCTTTGAAAAATACATTATGTAAATCTTCCTAAAATTGAGTTGCATTTGATTTATTTCAAAGTACATTAAAAAGAAGTACATATCAAAGTGAAAATTTAAGATGCATGTGGAATTGAATCGAAGATCAATGTGCTTTTTCCTAATGATTAAAAGGTGTTTTTCCCCAATACTAAGTGCAAACTGTATTTCAAACATGAGGAAAAAAATTTTGTAAATTTTGTTAAATGATTTAAGAGCTTTTAATGACAGATCAAATTATAACATATTATAAACCTTTGATCCGGTCAAGGTCTTTGTCAGCTTACTATCATGTAAACCATTCATAACTTGTGGTCTAATCGGATTTCCAGATCTTTGTTCATGTCTTACGAAGATGACCTGATAAGTTTTAACAACCCTATTGTTAATTACCAATAGCACGCGACGTCAACATATCTTCCATTCATTTTGCGTAAAATTTAAACCTTGAAGGAAATACCCCTGGTTCAAGTATTTTAAGGTTTTAAGACAAGCTTTTGGAACGAATTCGAAGGTCCTATCGAAGAATGAAAATTTGGAAGGACAGGAGAATGGAAAAACACCTAATTTTTTTTATTGCAATATTTCTTTTGAGCTGAATACGTCTAAAACGTTTAAATTGATATTTAAATATGAAACCATTTATAAAATCATACTTTTAATATAGAAAATAAAGCAAATTGTAAAAGAAGACATCTTCTTCCTTACCTTTATTTTTTTGGTCATCTCGCCCAAGCAAAACTATTAGCATTGTTTTATTTACAGCAAAGAGATAAACATAGTTTGAATGAAAAAAGTTTTAAATGATATAATTGAAAATAAGCCTCTAGTGACCTTAAACTCTTTGTTCCCAAACTAATTTCTTGAAACTGATAACGCACCGTATATGTACTGAGATGGATAGTTACTATTGGTTGTCAGTGATTGTGCAGCATCCAGATGTCCATGTTTATTAATATATTATAACACCTAGTGGTTGTCAATTACTTTGGTAAATTATTACTTACTAAATATCATTTCAATCGTTATTCATAATACAGTTTTGAAATAGTGATGTTGGTTGTAGTAAATGAGATGCCCATGGATTGAAAATATTACTTTACCTAATTAATATTCTTATTTCAATAACCTATATATACGTAAACTTATTGACATAAAACGCTCTGATACATGTAGAACAAAAGGGCGTAATTTTAAATATATAAATGCAAATATTAAAAGCATTTCGTAGAAATAGCAGTACTTCAAAACACAGTTTTTCTTCAAAACATTAAATATTTACTTTCAGTTTCGAATTTAAGATTTTTTATTTTTAACTATGAGAACATACCTATACATCAAATACCGAAAAAATGCTTTTAGATAGGAAAAAGATTTCATGTAAGGTGGAAATGCTTCAGCAATTTTGTCTTTTAAAAATGAAGGATTCTATGTCTGTACATGGTTTTTTCATGCATGTAAAAGGAGTTTCTTTCTTGAGGTGTATTATCAGTTCTGAGAAACAGGCCTCGCTTCAAGGCTACAAACATAAAAAAAGCGGAAGTCATATATAAAAAAGATCAGAGTTTTACTTCAAGTACTTTAATAAATATTCTAATAAAGCGAACAAAAAATATTTTCAAATGTGTCATAAATAGAACATGCATTAAAATTCGATGTTTAGATCTGTATAAAATTATATCATTTGAAAGTTTGACTTAAGTCCTGAAAATACATAAATGATTTCGGTGACCTGCAGTTCACTTACTGAAAAGTTTCTAAAGGAAAGAGATTTGTATGAATTAGTAATATCATGTGAATTGATCTTTAAAGATGAAATCTTCATAGATATATTTACCTGTATGAATATGGTTTTGAATATTTAGGAATAATGTCAAAAAAGTAAAAAAAAAAGTGTAATTTATTATAGGATCGATAGAACAAAGAATGTTTTAAACATATAAAGGTCTGCCATTTTGCTATCATATTGTATTTGATATCATTATTAAACTCACATTTACTATTTAAAAAGAATAATATAATAATGACAAAACTCTAAAAATTACTTTAATATTAACTCTCATTATCTTAGGTAACTTGTATTGTGCAGTCAACTGTATTTCAGATATATACTATGTCAATATTGTTATAATATTATTCAAATAAAGCAAGAGTTATTTTAAAAACGCGCGCACACACAACTGAATATATTTGAAAAAAATATTTTCAAAGGCGGTTATTGAAATAACAGGTTTCGGAAGTATCCGATACCAAAAATCAAATGTGAAAATAAAAGTATTTTATTAATGTGAATGGAATTATCTTGTTCTCTATGTTAAATCAAAGAAAAGTACATCGAAAAAGACTACTTTAAAAAAAAATTGTTGTGGTAGCATCATTGACATTTTGAACTTCTTATATTCCCAGTACTCCCTTGAAATTTTAATTTGCTAAAGTGATATCTTTTGGTCTAGTCAACAGTCATTTTCCACACTTTTTTACTTGGCAATTTAATTATTAATTAATATGCTATAATACACTGGTTTGCAATACATGAGATCCAACAGTAGAATCTTTAACAGTTCATGTAATGAAAAGACTTCCTGTCGTGTCTGCTTTGATTGATTTTTTTAAATTTTGTCTTATGAATTGATTTGATCAATAAAACAATAAAATAAGGTCATGTAATAAGAAGATATGTTTTGATATTTTATTTCTTCAATATCCTTGTCTGCTTTTAGCTGTTTAAAATTGATTGATATATTCCTTTATTTTAAATAAAATGTTTTATCTGCATAGGAAGATTGACTTTTTTGTCAAATAAACTGCAGATGATTTAATCATAAAATATCAAAGATATTTATAAATCATGATAATAATTAACTTAATGTTTTTTATATACCAATGTTTAATTCCTCCGGAAGTTGGCAACATATATATATATATATATAAGGACTAATTAATTAGAAATACAGCATAGAAAAGTCAATCACAGAGGAGGGAACAAAACAAACAAACCAAAAATGATTCTATTCATTGTTTTGGTAATTATTGATTCTGTAAATAACGTCCATTAGTGTTAAATATAATTCTAATTTTCTTCGCTTTAACTCCTCTCCATACCCTCTGTTTTCAAGGGTCCTTGTTGGTTCAACTAGCTAATAATTTGTATTGCTTGAATTTATTCATCTTTTTATCTTTACTTGAAACATATGGAGAGATGACGAACAGTTTTGAAGCTCAAAAGTTCATTTAAGAGTATAAAATAAGAGCAGGGCAAACACGAACCCGAACAATCAGATGTTGGATCAGGTGCCATGAAGGAGTGAGTTTACATATATCCTGTCGACTAGTTACACCGGCCGTGTGCTCCTTGTCATGATAAATAACTGAAATAACAGTTCATTACTAACAATTTCTTAATTAATCAATGCTTTCAATTTGTACTGAATAACTGTATTGGTTGAATCAGAGAATAAAAACTTCTTTTATTTAAAAAAAAATTCTTTTGAAGGTACTATTTAATTTTCGTATGGTCGCCTGTTGGAATGTTGAGTGTACCAATCCTCTTTCGATTTCATACACCAAAAATGAAAATGATGTATTCAGAGAGAGTCAATACGCAGCTCAAATCGGAAACGTCACAGATAAGTCAAAATGTGAAGATTTCGGATTGAGTTCAGATTCTCGAAATTACATACCAGCCAATGAAGCCGCCAACTGTCCTTGGATTTTTGAAAGGAAAGTCGATAATAATAGAATACCGACCGCTCTTTGGGAGGCAAAGTGCGTTTGTCATTGTGGAGTAAATACCGCCGATTGCCTTCATTACAGATGCATGCCGGTGTACACATATGTTAAAGTGTTGCGAAGGATAGGTTGCACGGTCATCCGGTCCGAGATGGTTCAGCTAGCCGTTGGTTGCACACAGATTAAACTTATTCGTAGAACTGGAAGATATGAAATGCCAGAATAAACTTTAACAGGGGAAACAAAATTGCATGATATGGTTGTCTTTCACAAATTTGAATTAAACTAACGATAGTTAAAGAAATGAACGCATTTTGTAACAATGACTTAATTTTCCCCGTTTTTGTCATTTAGTTGTTTCGAGCTCTCTTCGTTGTATGTTTTTATCTTAAAATTTCAGGCAATCTTTTTTACGTTTTCTGTTTACTTTAAATGGATTAATTTTATGCTCATTACGCATTTTAATGTCTTCGGAAAAGTCTTATATATGTGTATTATAAGGGACTTGTATATGAACGTTTTATTGAATTTTAGTTTTGTTTTGCTCTTCAACTTTAACATTTTATATACTTTTTTAGAACAAAATCTTCATCTTGATCTTTAACAATTTTAAAATTGCTTTATCACCCAAAAAGTACAATAAATTTTTTGTGGATTATTTTTATTACTTTTTTTAAATAAATGATGTCTATTACATTTAATAGCTAATGAATATCATATGAACTGTTTTGTTTCAGGGAAAATTGTCACGTAGGCATATTTAATGAAGAGTGCTAGTGCTTCATAAAAATATGCCTACATCTACGTGCATATTCATTATATTTACATTTTACTTGATTGAAAGCACGAATTAATTAATAAACAAAATATCCATTAAAATCAGTAAAATCCACACACAAAGGTTTATTTAAGATCAAACAATCGTAATAATGACATAATTTTCATTTTCTGTAACACAAAGGGCGGTTTTATACTCATTTAATTTATCAAGTATGAAAATGATAATAAACGCGTTGATGTTCCACTGCATTTCCAAACATCCGTTGCTATGGCAACTGCCATAGAGATACTATCACAAATATTTAAAATATTTTTTTTATTTAAAATATTCAACAATTGTCTATACTCTTTTTTTGTAATTTTTAATCATTTACATTTATGAATAAATAATTTATATAGAAATTCCACGA